>NC_079211.1:141843267-142042884 GCF_029633865.1 Lampris incognitus
TCTCTCTCTCTCTCTCTCTCTCTCTCTCTCTCTCTCTCTCTCTCTCTCTCTCTCTCTCTCTCTCTCTCTCTCTCTCTCTCTCTCTCTCTCCTCTCTCTCTCCCTCTCCGTCTGTCTGTCTCTGCTCCTCTCTCCCTCTCTCTTTCAGTCTCTCTCTGTCTCCCTCTCACACGTTTCCATGTACACTTACACTAACTCCCTCCCCCTCCCAATCTCTCTCTCTCTCTCTTTTTGTTTTTTTTTTTTGCTCGGGGCTCTGAGCATGATGTTTACTGGACTCCTATGCAGCTGCCCAGAGTGAACGGAAATCTTAAAGCGCCAAAATGGAGACTTTCAACTGGGGTGCAACGCCGTGAGGAACTAATCACTCGTCCACATCAGCATCACGCTCCCGGCACGCACGCACGCACGCACGCACGCGCGCGTGCACGCACGCACACACACACACACACACACACACACACACACACACACACACACACACACACACACACGCACACACCAGTGGGCGGTGTGGTCTTGCAGGGCACGGTATCCACAGACTCTCTTTCCACAGGCACCTCATGAGCGAGGTGACGCGGACCCGGCTGTAGGAATCACACCTGGTCGGGGGCTGTAGTCATGGACAAGGGGGGGAGGGGGGGGACATATGGACAGTTTGTATCCATAAATCACTTTATTCTAGAATGCAATAGCTTATCTGACAAAACAGATGTGCCGGGGGGGGGGGGTCTCCAAGCAAATTTCACAGAGCTCCATCAGTGGTACCCAAAGAAATATACATGCGCCAAATGCTATGCCATATGGGCTTCCTCCACAGGCTACCCACCCCTGCCCATCCGGGGGCAGTAGCTGCTGCGGTATAAGTCCACAGTAAGCAGATTTCCCTGGCATTAATTGTTAAAGGGATGTGTTTTACTGGTTCAACCTCACGCACAAATGAAACCCTTTCACTAAGACGCCATTAGAGATTAAGGGAATAAATCACACAAGACCTTTTTTTCTCCAGATTAGTGGGTCAATAATCTGTCCCCGAAAGAAAGAAAAAAAAATGCTTATGGGCCACAGAATAAAGACAAATGTGAGAACACAACAGATAAAAGAATACCGTGGAAATGCAGACCCCCCGTTCCCCGCTGCATAAGATTCACCATATTTGCAGATAAAAGACTGGCTGAGACATCCAGCAGGACTCTGCAGACACCTCCAGGCTTCACTATTACCCCACTACTGAGCCTCCCGGGTAATTAAACCGCAATCATCCATCATTAGATATGCCAGGACAGCAGCAAGGTCAGGGTGGAAGTGGGAGCATATAGCCCCCATATCTATGACTTTAAAGGACATCATCGACATGGTGCTGGGTTTGTACATTTAAGCGTATTGTAGCGAACTCGGGAGGCAACCACAGGAAGTGCCGCGGCCGAGACGCGAACCCGTATCGCCCGCACCGCAGGAGACGTCGCTAACCGCTCGACTAAAGGGTCGGACTCGACGGCGCGTGGCTAACGTGCCTACTTATCCATGCACGTTACAGTATGGTACATTAAGAACTAGAAACATAAAATCAGGTAAACTACTAATACGACACGTTAGCCCCTAGCTAACGGGTCTGACCCTTTAGCCGAGCGGTTAGTGATGTCGCCTTGTGGTGCAGTACACACCGTATCGAATCCCGCACCGGGCAAGAAAATAACCGGTTATAATCATAATATTATATTCTACCCTCACGTCCCCTCAGTTTGTTAACATTTTCAGATTCATTATACAGACACGTGACACATGTAACGTAACTTACAAGGCCACCAAGTCGTATTTTTTATTTTTCATTTTTGTGTTGTTTTGGATTTCCTCATTCCATATTAGTGCAAGTCTAGTTACTTGAATCAGACGCGTGATTTTTTTCGTACCCGTTTTCCGGGAACTCTGCCTCTGATTGGCTAGTACTCGTTGAGAGAGAGCGTTCACCTGGATTCCGGGAAGACCCGCCCCCACTCTATCTCTGATTGGCTAACCCTATCCCTAACCCTAACCCTAACCTTAACCAACCTAATCAACGGAGGCAGCGAGTACTAGCCAATCAGAGGCAGAGTTCCCGGAAAACGGGTACGGAAAAAATCACGCGACAAGTTGAACAGGAAGTAGATCAATCTGTCAGACTTTGAACACGTTTGAAAGAGTTTAGAGACAGGCTTTCTGCTTTCAAATCGAAGATGGGCTAGGCCTTAATAAAAGACAAAAATGCTTTTTCCCCTTATCTAAACAAAATGCAGTATACAAACAATATCACATGACTTATAAATTCGCAGTTACTTGGTCTTGGAGCCAGGCACAGTAGGGACATAAACAAAATAAGGAGATATAGAGGGGACCGTCAGCTCTTTTCTCTCAGGGTCCTCTATCAGCTCATAGTCACAAATAGGGGTAACGTTTTCTTTTCTTTTCTTTTTTGGAAACATTTGTCTTTTTCATACTTTTAGAGATCCGAAGAAAATTCTTTCTGAAACTTCAAATCAACGTTAAGAAGTTATTGATCATTAAACACCAAAATTTTGTAATCTATAACCAAGCCAAAGATACCGACTCATCTAGTAAGACCAATGGGAATATTTGAGAGTCCCACTCACATGGAGATTGTTTTGTTGCCAATTAGCTGCACATGATGGAGCGCTGCACGTACCTTCCCAAAATATAGCAGCGGTCGAAAAACACGTGATCTGCATTTTCAGTGCAGTACTGCACACAATGAAGAATCCTATGGACATTCTCCCGGACACCACGTGACCAACCAGGGGAATTTTTTTTTTGTAATTTGTGTCAGCTGTGTAAATACAGATAAACACGACGTGAAAATAACGTTCAATCATACGCAAAAGTAGCAACATTGACTGCAGTAACAGAGGGTTAAGGTTTAGGGTTGAGATTTAGGGCTGAGATTTAGGGTTAAGGTTTATTACGACTAAGGTAGCAGTTAAGCGAGGCTGCCGGTCGCCTCCTCTATCACGTGGTTTTCGAGAAAATGTCTGAAGAGCACGCCCCCCCCCCAGTGCGCGGCCAACATCGCTGCGCAATTCTGATCCATACGAAGACACTTGGTTGCGTCACACAGGAAGTGTCACAGCGCCATGCAGCATGCCGACTCAAGAGTCAGCGGTAGCAAATAGCAAGCCGGGATTCCTAAACATTCTCCTAACTATTGTAACCTCCGATTTGTTGAATCCGAAGAAACTAACTAAGGTAAATGATGGGAAGTATTAATTTGTTAAAAGTTTCTCTTCCCCCCCCCCGATTTGGTGAACACTAGTATGTTGTCCTCAGTGGAATCATGATGCGATGTGGTCGTGTGTATTGATAAGTTTGCTGCACTGTTGACTCCACCATGTTTAATTGCCATTAAAATGTTCGTTCCTGGGTTGTCATCTGTGCAGTGCAAGTGGAATTGTTGCGCAAGAGCTTTTTATTGTGTTGGCATAGAAATACTGATTTATATATATACACCAGAGATGATACCATAGAGCTGACGTGTTAACGACGATAAATGTAACAAATTTCCCTTTCTCTACACATTCCATTGGCTTTAGATAAACGTTTGTGACCCATGCACTATTTACGAGGTTGAGACAAAGTTTACTTGAATATTGATGTAGATTCAGTGTTGTACTGCAGTTCAGAGTTTTTTCCCCTGAGTGTTAAGTACAGTAACAAAATTAAAATAAGTTCTTTGTTAAAGTTTGACAAATGTGTTTTTTGTGTGGTGTGACACGTGTGTAGATAAAATTAAAGAGAAAAAAACAAAACAGCCATAGGTTCTGTTGAATACTGGTACATTTAAAACACCAGACAGTGTCGAGATCATTGTCAGCTCAATAACTTTCTTACCTCCCTCAATTAGTAGATACAACAAGTTTGTCCTTAAAAGTTGTTTATTGTTGGTGCAACACACTTTTTTCAAAAATTGATGTCGGTTCGTTTCCCCTGCAAGTGGCAGCTTTGCTTGGTGATTTTGAGTGCTGCACTGGGGCATTTTGCAGATGATAATACAGTAAATGTAAAAGTTTTCAGACAGTCAAATCGGGCAGCAAAGAATTCCTTGTTTTGCACTTGAGTCATTTTTTTTTTCTTCTTCTTCTTTCAGTCACACAGGTTCAACCCCTTGCCTTAAAGGATGGCAGATTCAGGCTCTGGTGACTCTGGTGGTCGACGCTCACCAGCACTAGGAGGACGCGGTAGAGCGTTGCCAGCTGGCGGCCGACTTCCGTCTGCCATCTCTCCGGGCCGCCTGCCCACTATGCGCTCCAGAGACCTTACCCTGGGAGGGGTAAAGAAGGTGAGGCCGGTCCCTGATAGGGAGTGGTGGTATTTATATTATATTTTATTTAATCATCCGTTTTAATGACCTGTTCTACAGCAGCGAAGCAGGTAATGCCGCTATCTTCTAACCGGGTCACTTTGTTGTTCCCGATAGGCACCTTGCTCAGCTGTACTTCTGACGTACTTTCTGGTCTTTGTTTACTTGCTCGGTGTTGTGCAAGGTGTTCATGCATCCTATCAAACGATGCACTGTTGGACTATTCAAAGGAAATCAATCTAAACTAAAGCTTTAAAAGACACGTCCCCTGTGGTGCCGAACAGAAATGTAGCTCCCGAATGATAAAAAAAAAAAAAAGTTGTGAAGGAAATGCTGCAGCAAATGTTTAAATACACATCCAAAGGAGTTGAATCAAGTGCAAATACCAAGTCCAGTTGCACTTGATTCAGCTCCTTTGGATAACCATGACCTGGATGAATGAGGACATTCACAGACATTGAAATGCAGAGTAAATATTTCTATCGTGGTAACGCTTTGATCATTTATGCAAGGGTAGAAAGACCCGCATAAAGGAACTTGCTTGCACCTGCATGTCTTTGTGGAGGCATTTGCATAGTTAATTTATTTAAAACATTGAGCTGTGCCCGAACATCAGGCGCCTTCACAGTTCACACAAAATATGACGCCTTAACTCGACACGCATGCACCTTTTTGGCAGGAACACTAACGACAGTACCGTATTTCCCAGACTATAAGTCGCTGTTTTCTCTACTCGTCTGGTTGGTCCAAAGCGAAGTACCGTATTTCCCAGACTATAAGTCGCTGCTTTTTCTACTCGTCTGGTTGGGCCAAAGCGACGTACCGTATTTCCAAGACTATAAGTCGCTGCTTTTTCTGCTCGTCTGGTTGGGCCAAAGCGAAGTACCGTATTTCCAAGACTATAGGTCGCTATTTTTTTTCTACTCGTCTGGCTGGTCCGAAGCGAAGTACCGTATTTCCCAGACTATAAATCGCTGTTTTCTCTACTCGTCTGGTTGGTCCAAAGCGAAGTACCGTATTTCCCAGACTATAAGTCGCTGCTTTTTCTACTCGTCTGGTTGGTCCAAAGCGAAGTACCGTATTTCCCAGACTATAAGTCGCTGTATTTTTCTGCTCGTCTGGTTGGGCCAAAGTGAAGTACCGTATGTCCTAGACTATAGGACGCTGTTTTTTTTCTACTCGTCTGGTTGGTCCGAAGCGATTTATACAATGTAATTTTGTCGGACTAATACACTGCTTATCAACTAAGGCCACTAAAATGCACTGTTTAAGCTTGTGGCTAAATTGAAAATGCTGTACCACCGAAAAAGAAATAACTTTACTTCTACACTCAATTGAAAAAAAAACGGCAGTCAATTGAGCCGTCATTTGCGAAAACCTGGTCAAGCCAGCTTGGTTTTTTTTAATGCGCGTCTATTCACGCTGTTACGGTACGGGTGCTTGGCGCGACCAAAAAGGACGAAATGATTTCTCACGTTATATTACACAAGTTTTGTTGAATGTAATAGAAATAATAGAAAATAAAAGGGAACATGAACTCAAATTACAGTATACCATTCAAAATTTCCTCAGATTTGAACTGTCATATTTTATTTTCTTTAAGACGTTTGCTGAAAATTTCAATGGAGTCCTGTTAAGGATGTCACTGACTCTAACCATGTTAAATCTGGAGTTATTTCACTGTACAGTTTTTGACAAAATTAAGGGAAAGTCAGATCAAATCACATTATGAGTCATAAGTATCATATTTGAACTGTCATTTTAAAAAAAATCCCCTCCAGTCGGCAGTACGTCTAGCCATTGATTAATTTAAGGAAATTAAATGACAGGAAATGATTAAACCTAAGAAAAGTATGTTAGTTATGAATAAATAACTTGGACATTACTCATTTGCAGAGGGAGAAATCACAAGCGCCGCCAAAAAAAAAAAATCATTGTGGTACATCTGGACAATTTTTCGCGCTGCATCCGCTCGACTTCACTCACTCGCTTTGTGTTCGGAAGAGGTGTAAGAAGGACTAATTCCAGCAGTATGCATGTCATGAACTACTTATGCAAGTAATAGTTTTATCCCATACCAAAGTTGGGCGAAAAGGCTTATTTTTCATTTCTGGAAGGGACTTTGACATTGAATTGGGAATGGTTGCTCACGCTCACCTTCCTGTCCACTCATATTTATCGACATGAATCCCAATTAGTATGATTATATGAAAATAATTGTTGAATTTATACAAGATAGGTATATAATATGTTCGACCTACAAATCTACTACTGTACATCATTCGTAAGTTTCAAACATGTTGAATTAAAAACATCATCTGGTTAAAAACGTCTCATATCCCTTTTTCTTGAAAGACCAACTTCGGTGTTATGGTTGTTATGCTGATTAGGATCTGATTATGCCGCACGGTGGCGCAGTGGTTAGCGCGGTCGCCTCACAGGAAGAAAGTGCTGGGTTTAGGATCTGATTATGCCGCACGGTGGCGCAGTGGTTAGCGTGGTCGCCACACAGGAAGAAAGTCCTGGGTTCGAGCCCCGGGGTAGTCCAACCTTGGGGGTCATCCCGGGTCGTCCTCTTGTGTGGAGTTTGCATGTTCTCCCCGTGTCCGCGTGGGTTTCCTCCGGGGGCTCCGGTTTCCTCCCACAGTCCAAAGACATGTAGGTCAGGGGAATTGGCCGTATTAAATTGTCCCTAGGTGTGAATGTGTGTGTGTTTGTCGGCCTTGTGATGGCCTGGCGGCCTGTTCAGGGCGTCTCCCCGCCTGCCGCCCAGTGACTGCTGGGGTAGGCTGCAGCATCCCTGCGACCCTGACAGCAGGATAAGCGGTTTGGATAATGGCTGGATAGAAGGATCTGATTATAAGCCTGTGCGTATAATAGCTAAGGAACCACCACACAACTCAGTAAACACCTTGAAACGTTGACTTGCTTCAGAGTTGTTATGGCCGATACATGTGGTGGATGGATGTGTAATATGACAAAATAGTTGATTCCCCAAAGATGTTACTATCTGGGCCCAGAATGGCCCATCTACCCAGCTGAGTAGCATATATTAGGGGTGTAACAATCCGATTCAATGGTCCAGTATCATAGATGCAAAGGGAAAACATCGATCTGTATCATTATCTTCAAGATGTGCCTAGGATGTGAACATTTTAAAGCTCAATATCGCCAAACCACTGAGCACACAGATAGGAGCTTGTAAATCCAACCTGGTGAAGCATAGATGTGCATGGTTCATGTTCATAAATGAAAGGTCGTTAAGGGTTCGTTAAGTTAACAGATAAAAAAACATTTGCACCGAAACATGAGAAATTATAGTGAACAACAATAGAGCTATTTTTATTCTTTTTATTAAAAAGAATAGATTGTGTTACATTGAAATGTCTGGAAGAGCTCAGTAATTTAGTTGTCAAATCAACTAAATTACTGAGGCATATGATATCGTCTCATATCGATTGCAGGCCCTTGAATTGAATCAAAATCGTACCGTGGCAGACTTTGTGGTTATCAGCAAATATCGTATCGTTGTCCAAAGAATTGATGTAATATTGTATCGTGATGCAACTTGTGATTTACACCCCTAGAAAATACACCTGATGATTCCACTTCAGTATAAATCGAATCTCTTGTCTAATATGATACACTCTCGTACCGCTTTTACATCGAACTGAGAGCCTGGATTTTTTTCCTGAGATTGTGTTTGTTCTAAGTGGGTCGATGGCTCAAAATACTTAGAAATAAAGTTGTAGGTACAGGACGGAAATCTTCATAAATTCCTGCATGTTGTTTTCCTCAAGCAGTAGGGCTTGGCCACCTGAATTCAGGAAACGGTACATTTTGAACATGCCGCTGGTTTACTCTCACATTTCTTATCTCATCTCGGACTTTTAACTGTCATGTTCTGTTGTCAGCTAGAAGAAGATGAAGGACAGGATTAGGAACAAGTATATCAGAGGGACGGTTCAGGTTGGATGGTTTGGAGACAAAGCAAGAGAGGCAAGATTGAGATGGCTTGGACATGTGCGGAGGAGAGATGATGGGTATATTGGGAGAAGGATGCTGAATATGGAGCTGCCAGGGAAGAGGAAGGCCAAAGAGGAGGTTTATGGATGTGGTGAGGGAGGACATGCAGGTGGCTGGTGTGACAGAGGAAGATGCAGAGGACAGGAAGCGATGGAAACGGATGATCCGCTGTGGCGCCCCCTAACGGGAGCAGCCGAAAGTAGTAGTAGTAGTAGTAGTAGTATTAGTTGTTCAGTTTTCAGCTAGACCTAATAGTTCTGTCCTCCAAACTGTTTCAGTTTTAGTGTGAAGTGAGGAAACCATCATGTCCGCTGGTAAAGTTCTGTAAACTCCTCGCTGTGCTGACAGGCTTGATCGTCATCTCTGAATGATGAAACCCTCTTTCTCACCAAAATCTTCGGATTTACCTGGATTGTAAATCCTTGGCTGGCTGTTGATGATCCCCTTTCAGACCGCCAAATTTATTCAAGCTTTCTTTCAGAAAACACCCTTTCACAGACCCCTACTAAATCCATGCTACTACTACTTTCGGCTGCTCCCGTTAGGGATCGCCACAGCGGATCATCTGTTTCCATTTCTTCCTGTCTTCTGCATCTTACCTACTAAATCCATGCATTTTAGTTAAGTCAGACCTCTAAGTTATGTCAGACCTCTATAAGCTATGTCATCCTACTAATATCTAACTGTGATGGAAATAGTTAATATGGGGTCGTTCACCATCAGCTCACTGAATTGTGGGTATGGGAGCCAGGGAATGAAAAGGTGAGAATTCAACAACTCCATCATCACCACCACCACCACCACCACCTCCTCCCCGCATGTGAAGTAGTGAATCACTACCTTGGCTAGAAAGGCTGTGCAGCACCAGTTTGCTTGCTGTGTTTTTGTAACCTTCACTAAAAAGCCTTGCTCTTAATTATGTCCCGAGGGCCCTCAGCTTCAAGTATTCGCAGCGTTTTCCGTCCCTCGTAGTGCCCCCCCCCACACACACTCCTCGCCAGTTCGATATATCTCAACTTTAATCATTCCACTTCAGAGCATTGCTGCGATAACCCATAGGCCTCTGGCTCCCTTATGGATGGTGGTTAGCCGCGAGAGTCTGGGAAGTAGGGCATAAATGGGATGGTGAGGGAAGCGATTGAGAAACACTAGCCGGCAGAGCTGAAGGAAAAGGACCAGTAGCTGTTCGTTGTCGTGGTGTCACTATAGAGTGAAACCGGCGTTGTATGTAACGTAGCAAGTTGTTCATGTTTAAGAGGGCTGTGGGGCCTAAACACGCTTCACCAGTTGTTTGATGGCGGGGGGGGGGGGGGGTCCTTGCAGAGGTCATTGATACTTGTCCCCTGCTAGAGGAACGTATCAAGAGGAGACGGGCTTAGGTTATGTTTGCCTCCAGTCTGGCAGAGAGATGGACACCATGCTATTTTAAATCAGAATCAAAATGGCATCCTCTTTTTTTTTTTACTACGTTATTAATCCCCGTGGGGAAATTCGTGCTCTGCGTTTAACCCTTCCTCGCTGTGTAGCTAGGAGCAGTGGGCAGCCGCCGTGCAACGCCCGGGGACCAACTCCAGTTCCTCTTTCCATTGCCTCGGTCAGACAGGAGTATTAACCCTAACATGCATGTCTTTTTGATGGTGGGGGGGGGGGGGGGGCGGAGCACCCGGAGAAAACCCACTGCAGATACGGGGAGAACATGCAAACTCCACACAGAAAGGACCTGGGATGAACCCCAAGGTTGGACAACCCCGGGGTTCGAACGCAGGACCTACTTGCTGTGAGGCGACGGCACTGGGCCACCATCTTATAAAGGCTGTATTCTTGTGAGCTTCCTATTGAGCCCAAAACCATTAACCCTGAAAAAAAAAAGTCTTCAATGTGAATCTTTTGGCTGAAGTACTTGTGTTTACCAATCAATTCAACAAACTCCAACCGGGTTTGTAAGCCCACAAAACATTTTGTTTGCACAGCAAAGTAAATAGTGGTTTAGCAGAGGCATGGGGGAGGAGGGGGAGAGATTAATATGTTTAATCAGAGAAGGAACTGTTTGTCTGGCTGAGCGGTTTATTCTCTGGTGGTTGGCTGACGCCATTCAAGTAATTAAATCTTGATTGTCTAAGGGGATAGGTCCGTCACATCATCGTCTCTTTCAAAACAAACATCTGGGAGTTACATGGCCCCTAATTTCCTTGTCCTTCTTCCTCATTTGTGCAGTATTTGAGCACTGCGTGTGGATTCTGTCAAAATGTTGACTGGTTATCACTGGTAAAAAGTTGCTAATGTCCAGAGCTGCAGACATTTCTGTTCATTAGGGTGTTAACGATCCATCGATCCGGGTCGATGTATGGATTCAGTGGCCAGTGATCCAATATCATCTACGCAAAGTGAAAACATTGTTCCGTATTGCTTAGGTTGTGAACATTTTAAAGCTCGGTATCTTTAAACCACTGAGCAGAGACAGAACCTTGTAAATCCAAGGTGATGAAGCAGAGACGTGCATGGGTTATGTCCATAGTTGAAAGGTCATCAAGGGCTCATTAAGTTAACCGATGAAAAACATTTGCACTTAAACACTTTATAGTGAACAACAGGAGGTCTATTTTTATTCTTTTTCTTAAAAAGAATAGATTGTTTTTTACTTAAATGTCTGGAAGAGCTCCGTAATAAAAATGTCAAATCATATTTTAGTTGCAAAGCAACTGCTTGTGTTAAATGGGCATGTGATATCGTCTCATATCGATCACAGGCTCCTGAACTGAATCGAAATCGAATCCGTGGCAGACTGTGATATCAGAAAATAGCTAATCGTTGTCCAGAGAATCAATGTAATGTTGTATGGTGATGCAACTTGTGATTTACACCCTTAGTATGTATCCCGGTGAGCCCATCTGCAATTAATAGCCTATAAAAGGGCAGCTGGAGAGTATCGGGGTTATAGAGCAAAATGGGAGATATGGAGCTGCTGCTGCTGCTGCTATCTCACCACTGTCTCCGCATGTGCCGGTGGGGTGGGGTGGGGTGGGGGGTTCTTCAACTCCTATTAACAACATAGATAACAGAATGTATTTGCACTTGTTGGCATTGCACTTTGCCTCTTACTTCGCCTGTATATGATCAATCCTTATATATATATCTAAAGATTGTTGTATATTCTATGTTAAGTACGCTGAGAGAGCCACGAAACCTGAGTCAAATCCCATGTATGTGCAAACCTACATGGCCAATAAACATAGTTCTGATGTAACTGAAAAGGGGAAGAATGCACAGTGACCAGTAGTGACCCATGACCAATAATGGACTGTCTTGTTAATAGCCATTCAACTTCGTGGCTACTCATAATTGCCTCCCCCTCAAATGTTGAAAAGTTGATTAAATGCAGAGGTAACTAATTAATGGGCACATTACATTTCCATATATAGAAGGCTGGGGGTAGCCAACGTAAGCCTGTTTTAATTGTAACACTGTTCTGCTACAAATTATAACCATACCAGCACACAGTCTTGACGGGGTAGTATTTACATACACATTGGCCACGATGTCGCTCGCCTGCATAATAATATAGTTATACATGAGGAAAAAAACAAAGTATACATCACAAAATATTTATTTTTGATTGGCCTTCACCCCATGGGTGCTCAAACCTTTCGGTGGGTCGAGCACCGCAGCACCCCCGGGTTAGGCGCCTATGCACTACAGTGCCCAGCCATATGATTTGCTTTACCTTGTATTTGGCTTTCAAGTTGCCCCACTTTTTTTGGGGGGGGGGGGCTGCATGGCAGTCACCTGCCCCTCCAACCCGGTTTCCTTCACCACCTACCTGTAGGTCCTAATTAGCTTAATTCGCCATACTCATTTATAATAACACGATAACCCACAAATATTACTCCCAGCCTGATGACTGCATTCCCTCCTTGCTGACTGTTTATAACCCTTGCCTCTATTAAGGCAAGTTAAGGCAAGGGTTTCAGTATCTGTGACTGAGGTAAACTTCATTAATGATATTCCTACATGTTGGCAGTATAATGATGCTCAGAATGAAGTAATAACAAATGCAAACGCTACAACGTTAGCGTCACTTAGATCATTTTACAACAGCAGTGTAAAGTTCATAGTTCACCTATGGGTTTAACATATTGTTGCGTTGTCCCCCGAATTCGCTACAATATTGCCTATGTTCAAAACATAAGCGTCTGTTACATACAAGCAAGTTATGGCAAAATATGGAACACGCTTAATAAGCAACGGTATGATGATATGTATCCCTGCTCGCTCATGTTGATTTTTTTTTTTTACCTTTAAGACGTTTTTTTTAAAAAAAAAATTTTATTGAACAAAACATATAAACAAGAAATTATTACATCACAATGGGACAAAAAGTAGTTACAAAAATATAAATTATTTCAAAATTAAAATTTACGTATCCATAAAAAAAGAAAAGAAAAGACAAAATAAAAAAGCTCAAGATACAGGATTTAAGTTAAATTATATTCTTCACATAGTCTTCTGGTTTTGCTGGCTTTAGATTCATACATTCTTTTAAAGATTCTAAATAGGATGAAAGAAGTGCTTTGAATACACTAATGTTTGGACGCTGGTGTGCAAATTTGGTACAATGAATATGAAATTTAGCAAATATTAATAGAAGGTTGATAATATAAATTTTTTCTGAACTTATTTCCTCATTTTGTGACAGACCAAATAAAACATGTTGGATGTCCAGTTTACAAGAAGAGTCAATTTTGTAATTTGTGAGATTATTTAGATCAATCCAAAAAACACGAGAGTAGGTACAATCCCAAAATAAATGACATATGGTTTCATCCACATTGCCACAAAAGGAACAGAGTGTGTCAATATTAATCTTGTATTTTACAAGAAGGGACTTGACTGGATAACATCTGTGAAGCAGTTTAAATGTAACTTCTCGTACCTTATTTGTAATACAATATTTTCGTGATAAAATCCAAGTGTTCCTCCAATCTATGTCATTATACATATGATTCCAGTAGAAAACGGCTGCAGGTTTAGAAACAATGTCTCTCTGAATAATATTTCTAACGCATTGAATAGTGGCTTTATCACTTAATAAAGGACACAAGTTACCAATATATGTGTCATCAGGAGTTAAACCTGGAATAGTACAACTTTTACCTTTAGGAGCAGACAACAATAACCTTCTAACTCCATCTGATATTGCATCAAATACAATAGAATATTCTCTTGGTGTAACAGGGAAACCATATACAGAGAGAAATTCTTCATAAGTGAAAAGCTGACCATTGGCATTCAGTAGCTCGCTCATGTTGATTGTTTCCATGAACGGCCGAATAGCGCGTCGCTTTATAAACGTTGCTGCCGCAAGGAATTGTGGGAGGGCATCCTCTCGTTTCCTTTCGTGAACAATGGTCCGGCGTACCCTACGCTAAAAGGCGTTAAGAAAGGAAGCGTCTTTCTTTGGCTCTTATCATGGCTGCCACTTAGTTACTTCCGGGTCATTTCACTCAGGCCACCTTCCTAAACAAAAAAAAGAAAAACACTATTCGAACGCAGCCCGGGTTTTCGCAAATGGCTGCCCGCTTGGCTGCAGTACTGAGAAGCTAGCAGCCCGCAACCGGCGGTGGTCTTAAAACGAAATGCCAAAGAGAAAGAGCTATACTGCGGAATTTAAACTGCAGATGGTTAAATATGCAGCCGAACACGGCAACCGGGCGGCGGAGCGACAGTTTGGAGTCAGTGAGAAAATTGTCAGGGACTGGCGCAGGGCAGAGGCGACGCTCGGCGAGATGAGAAAAACGAAGAGGGCCAATCGCGGTCTGAAAGCTCGCTGGCCCGAGCTGGAGGGGAAAGTCCGCGAATGGGCACTGGAGCAGCGGGCTGCGGGCAGAGCCCCGTCGACGGCGCAGTTCCGTCTCCGAGCCCAAGCGATCGCCAGGGAGATGAATATCGACGATTTCGCGGGTGGGCGATCCTGGTGCTACCGCTTCATGCAGCGCAGCCGCTTGTCCATCAGGGCACGCGTGTGTCCGACGCGGCCGCCGGACGTCCGAGCCCAGACGGCCGGTTTTCGTGCCTTCGTCGAAAAGGAAATCGCCGCGCACGACGTGTCGCCGGATCATATAGTTAACATGGGCGAGGTGCCCTTCGCTTTCGATGTGCCCACGAGCCGAGGTGTCGCGCGGAAGGGCCGGAGGAGCGCGAACGTCGCGACGACCGGCCGCGAGAAACTGCGCTTCACGGCGGTGCTGGCGTGCTGCGGGGACGGCAGGAAACTGCCGCCGATGGTCATCTTTAAGCGGAAGAACGTACCAAAAGACGCGTTCCCGCCCTCCGTGGTCGTGACCACGAACGCGAAAGGGCGGATGGACGAGGAGACGGCGAGCTCTTGGCTAGCCAAGTGCTACGCCAAACGTCCAGACGGGCTCTCCAAAACACGCAGAGCCCTGCTGCTGGTGGGCGGCGGCACGCGAACGCGCGTCACGGCACGCGTCCAAGACCTGATCCGAGCCTGCAACTCCATACCTGTGCTGCCCGGGGGCTCGACTAAGTCGCCGCTGCCACTCGACATCACCGTCGGCCGCAGTTTTAAGGCCGCCTTGCGTCGCCTGTGGGAAAGGTGGGTGGTGGACGGGGAGCGCAGCTACGCGGAGACCGGGAGGATGTGTCACGCCACTTTTAAGGACGTTGTGGGGTGGATCGACGGAGCGTGGGCCGCGGTGACAACCGACTCCGTCCTGTCCGGCTTCCAGAAGGCCGGGCTGATCGGAACCGATGCCGTGACGGGGATGGACACGCCGCCTCATCTCCCCTGGGGGTTACACAGCGACACGGAGGGGGGAGAATTCAGTCGGTTGGGCGATGCAGATGAGGCATGAACTTTTATTTCCTTAATGTGCTTTTGCTTGTTAGATATGCCCAGTCTGCATTTTCTATAGGCTTTTAGTGTCGGTTCTGGCGAATCAAAAAGCACTTTCAAGTTTGTTTATTGCGGAAGAATGACATAAAAAAACGAAATATAAATGCGACTTATACACCGAAGCGACTTGTAGTCTGGGAAATACGGTATCTATAATTTAAAAAAAATACATGTAAAAAGCTATAAATCTTGCCAAACCTTGGAATGTCACCCCGGGATCAAAAGATTGTTCGGATTTGGTGCTGCTTGATGTCTCTTGCTTAATTTTTCCCCCTCTCCCCATTTCAGAAAACCTTCACTCCCAACATAATCGGCCGAAAAGCCAAAGAAGAGTAAGTTAACCAAAACCAAAAAGAGGACAAGAAAATTGCTTTGGCAGAATGTTTTCTTTTTACCTGACTCTTGAAGAATAAAATGTGTCTTTCGTTCCAGACTAAAAGTTGAGAGCGGATATAGAAGAGAGAGGAAGGATGGAGAGCGGGGCGGCAGGGGTCAGCGGGATCGAGGCAGGGGCCGTGGTCGCCCAGAGATTATCCAATCCCACTCTATCTTTGAACAAGGACCATCGGAGGCGTCGATGAAAAAGAGAGGTAATCTCTTTTTCACCCTTTCGACCGGTTACCCAGTAACCGCATAACGTTGCTATGGTTGATACTTAGTGATGATTGTTACTGAGTTAATAATGTATTATGGTCTGCCATGGCAGTAACATGTGTATCTCTTGGCAAATTTAATGTGATTTGTTAATAATAATAATAATAATAATATTTATATTGCGCTTACAATGTGTGAGTGCTGCTCTTGTAATCTGACGATTTGTTCTTGAATTTTACACAGGCGCTTATGAGAGTGAGAGAGATGCCCCGGCTGTGGGTCCCTCACCCATCATCAATATCAAAAAGGAGAAGAGAGAGACAGAAGAAGAAACCAAGGAAATTCTGCGCAAGCTGGAACGAGAAAATGTAAGTAACTTGGTATAGATGTTAAATCTTTTATAAGAAGCTAAAATTTTTTGTTTTTTTCCTCTAGCTTTTTGTAAAAAAAAATGTTTGCTGGTGTTGTTACAGTTTATAGATGATCCTTATTTGAAGAGTGAGGAGAGAAGCTGCCCTGTCCAACTTCCCCTTGCTGTATCAGGATGGGGATTCAAGGAGGAGTTTAGTGAGCCTTTCCCAAAAATTGAGAAGGTGGAAGAAGACACTGATGTCATGGAACCTACAGTCAAAGGTAAAAACCCACTTAAGGAGTCATTAAGGTTGATTCCCTCAAGGCTGAAATCTGCTTTACCCAATCTGTTCCTCCTTCTGGTAGCAAGAACTACAAATGAGGTGTAGCAGCATTGCCGCTTGTGTGTTTTTAGCTCAGCAGTAAACAGTTACCATCCTTTGACCAAAGCTAACACAAGCAACGAAATGTATAACAAACTATATTGGAATGCTGTTCTACTATAATATGGTAGTTTAGCTGTCCAACAGAAGCATCGCCACATGGTCATGTTTCACTCCCTATTCCTGCTTAAGTAAGAATGTGTTTTTGCTTCTGCACCAGTGTGCGTCAAAAATCTCAACAGCAATGTATGGAGTGTCTCCAACCATGGTAAAGATGCCAATTCGTATTATGTATCCTGACTCCATGGTCCAGATAGATAAATCATCCCAGATTTCAGGTCTAACACTTATCACACTTTGACTAAATGTGTCTTTACTCACCTGCTGTCACCATATCAGTAATGGTGTTCTCTTCCCAGTGAAACAGGAGCCAATTGAAGCAGAGATTAAGAAGGTTGAGATGAATTTTAAGCCTCCACCACTCCCCGACCCTGAGAATTTGCCTGATCTTCTGGACAGATGGAGTCTGAGCAAAGACGAGGAGCTCATTTTTATGCAGCTTCCTGATTCCCTACCCGGCCAGCCCCCCACCAGAGAGGTCCGGGTAGTGAAGACCGAGGTGCAGCCAGAGGACGGGCAGTCAATGCTACTGAAATCCGAATCTCAGGTCGATGCCTTTTCCATTGGCTATAAATGCCAGAATATTGTTGAGTTGTGTGTGTGTGTGTGTGTGGGGTGTAGCTTTTGCCTACTTCAGTAAAATATAATAATAAAAAAAAATTGTTTGTAACAGGAAGAGCCAGCTGAGGAAAATAGCTGCCACCTGAATGATCTGCAGGAAGGTCTCGTGGGAAAGATGTTGGTGCGGAAGTCTGGCCGTGTGCAGCTCATACTGGGGCATATCATACTTGATGTGTCATTGGGAACACCATGCGCTTTCCTCCAGGTGATGGACATAAATATTGCATCTATATGCATCTTATCTATCCATCTCTTGTCTTTCTACCTCTCAGCTGTAGTGTCTTTGTCAGGAATTTTCCAAATATTTTTTTCCCCGTTTATCCTTCTGACGTGGTTTCTTTTGCTTTTTTTCCCTCAGGAACTGGTGTCAGTTGGGACACAGGGCCGAGTGGGTGATATGACTGTGTTGGGGCACATCAAACACAAAATGGTTTGTTCTCCAGACTTTGAGGCTCTCCTAGAAGGCAGAACCTGATGGCCTGTAGATCAGGGGAAGATGAGCCTACTTTCCGCTCTTCGAAGGAGGGGTCAAAGGTGATCATGTACTACATTGCAGATCCCACAGTTTGACAATCTGTTCACTGTTACTGCGCAAGAACTGTCCCAGAGGAACCCAATATCCAAACCACAAAAATGTAGCCGTTGTGGATTGCATTTCAGCATACATTTCAAGGATGGCTATAGGCCGAAAAAACATTGGAAGTCATGATTTTCAATAACACCATTGTTTACATTTTTATTTTATTGCAGGATGAACATCTCACGGTATATTCAATCTTGGCAAATTTCAGCATTGTCTCTTATTTGAATGACCTTTGCAATACACTAGAAGAAAATTGCTGTTACTGTACATTGATGTAAATGTGTGAATAAACTTTAACTTTGTCCTCCCATTGCATGATCTTGTGACATACTTTGCTTCCTTTCTTAAAAAGCCCCCTTTTTAACAAATTAAACCATTGAGTTTATTTTTTTCCGTGCGTGTTAAAGGATCATGCTCGTTTTACCTCATTCGTTACAAGTTACTTCCATTTTGCAAAGTGCACTTAAATGAAAGGTTTTTTTTTAATGCCTTTTTTTCCCCCCTACCCTCCAGCATCGGTTTCCATTCATGCCAGTGCGAATCAACTGCGTATGCAAATCAATTTGAACAGATTTGAAATTTTGAGATTGGCCGTCCATCATAGCGGGCTCCCTTTTTAGCACGATAAAACGCGGATTGGCTTTGAGGCGTGTTCCGGGGCGGTGCGCATTATCTCGCAACGAACTTTGATAAAATAATGAAACAAAGGCGATTAAACGCTTATTGTGATAGATTACCTGTGTCGAGCAAATTCAAATCTGCAGGTTGGTTTTCATACTGACATGAATGGAAACCCAAGGCTGCCTAGAGGTAAGGAGAAGCGTGTCCAGTCATCTAAAGCAGGGTGGTGGTGTGCTGTGGGACATAATCGGGACTCGGGAGTAATGTAGAGCATACACGATCAGTGGCGCCCCCAAGGGGTGGCCACGGCCACCCTGATACTATCCCTGGCCCCCCCAGCCACGAGTCGCGTATGCAGAATATGCTTCTGATTATGCATAATATGCTTCTATCTGATATTTTACATTAGGTGCTGTTCATTTAAATCAATAATATATATTTTTCTTAACTCTCATGTTGACAGTTTTCAACTAGCCAGTATACTACAACAGCATTGTAAACTAATAAAACACGTTAGTCCCTAGCTAACGGGTCTGACCCTTCAGCCGAGCGGTCAGTGATGTCGCCTTGTGGTACAGTACACTCCGTATCGAATCCCGCACCGGGCAAGAAAATAACTGGTTACAGCATCATAGAATTCCCGAAATTCAGCCATGGCTTTTGGTTTTGGTGTGCCACCCCAAGATTTTCAGTGGCCCCATTTGGCCCCCCCCTATGAAAAATTTCTGGGGGCGCCACTGTACAAGATTTGAGGTAAACGGGATAAAAACGTGAGAAAAAAAAAACACCGGTATGGTCATTTCACTTTAAATGTTGGCTGCTGCTGAACATTTCTTCGGAAGAGACTTCTCTTCACCGGCAGGTGTCGGGCCAGATATGACGCCGTGACGAGCAGGCTGCCTGGTCGGGGCCACTGGGTGGACGTCTGAAACGTTCCCGTCCGCACCGAGTCGTCCCGTTTGTTGTCCGCCGGGTGGAGTTAGCGCTGCCATGGACGAAGACGAGTAATGGTCAGCGAAACCTTTGCACCGGTTTGCACGGCGAAGGTAAGGAGGGAGTCGCGTTGTACGAAAACACCGGACGCGTGTGTGTGTCGAAGGCGACTTCGACGTTTACCGCAGTCGGCGACGAAGCTTGCGGAACGGGCTGCGTCGTAGCGGCGAGCTTAGCTAGCCTAGCATGATGGGAGGCGGCGGCGGCGGCGGCGGGCGGGGGTCGCCGCTAGTATCCTGTGTTTAGCATAGACGGCTAGCCCCGAGCTAGCTTTAGCGCAAACTCTCGGCAGTTTCTTTTTTTTTTTTGCAACAAGTAATCAGTCTCACGATCTCACGTCGAAGTTTATAACGCCGGCGTCGGCACCAAATTGAGCTTGTTTTTTTTTTTTTAAGGAAGACTTAAACCGGCCCGTTAACGCCACATACTGAAAGACGAAGACACGTGTAGTTGCAGTTGGGATGGAGCCCAACTAGCCGCCGTGCCCCTACACAGGAAGGGGAGGGGCCTCCTCTCGCTTCTGTTGTTTTTGTGATAACGGCGACTCTCACGTTAACGCGCATATAGGCAGCCACGTTCCCTCTTGTGAGTCGCCCCGTCTTCGCACTCTCGGGCGACGCCCGGCTCCGCGACGACAACGAGGTATCAAATAGCCGCGAGTGGAAAAAAAAATGCCCGCGGTTTTATTTGCGGGACATTTTCGCAGCGCGGGGTCAGAGAAAAGAGGCGGGGATGGAAGAGGCCGTGGCGTCCCGGTGCAGGCCTGACCCTTTTCTTTGTGTCTCTTTACAGGTCCGTGTGACACTCGGCAGCCGGACCCTTGGGTCGTTCCCGGCGGAAGGAGGCGCCCGCTGAGCGCCCAGCTGGTCTGGTCCCCCCCCCCCCTTGAAGCCTCGACACGCCTCGGTGCAGCTGTAGGCTTTTCTCACGCGAAGGATACCTGGCACGGGTCGAGGGTCCCGTTTTGCTAAAAAAAAAAAAAAACCCAAATTTTGTGGAAAAAGTGGTTTTCTTTTCGTTTCGGAATTTGAAGCGTCGGCCAACTAAATAATGCTGCTAGATGTGGGGAAACAATGCAATGCCCTGATATTGCCCGAGAGGGCAACAAGATTCCCACCAGTATAGAGATGGACCCCCATGTCAGTGGGAGAAGTCGCCTGGTGAACCAGACAGCTTAATGAGGGCCTTGTTCTGACAGAAGAGACTTGGGGCCACTTGGGGCCAAGACTTGAGGTACTGTCCCTTTGCTGCTGCTGCTGTTGACCAGCCGTTAGTTTTAAAAATTGTGGAGGAAAAAAAATATATCCAATCTGTTGGTCTTCAAGATGGGTTTGTTCTTCGACCCTTTCGACAACCTGCTGTGCATTCTCCTGGGCATCTCCTTCACGGTTTGGTTCACGCTACTGCTAGTCTTCATCATTGTGCCTGCCATCTTCGGTGTGTCCTTCGGCATCCGACGACTCTACATGAAAACATTGTTAAAAATCTTTGAGGTAAGAGCTGGTAGCACAACCATCAATTGTTTTTTTGTTTGTTGCCCTGATAAAAATGAGAGAGCATAGGACTGTAACTAGTCAAGTTGATGTGAATGCTTGATTGTTCCCCCCCCCTGCATGTGAAGTATAAGTGTTCACTGAACCATCATCAAAAGTAATCCTTTTCCACTGTAGTACATTTACATCAAAATGCTGCATTTCTGCACTAAATCAGGCCTGGGTTGACACTGAGTTCTCTAATGTGTATACCCTGTTTCCTACTGCTGCACAACATCCCCGTAACAGCAAACTGTAGTGCACCAAAGCTGTAGCCTCTCTGGTTTGAAGACAGCCTTTTTTATTTCAGCCATACATTACTTTTCTTCAATTTCAGTCAGTAGCTGTTGCTTCCACACCTGGAGGGACGGTTGATTTGATCCATGACATGGTGTCATTACATCTAATTCTGATGCAAATGCTTATTAGAGTTATCCACTTATTGTGTTTGTCGCTGGAACATTCCTCAGGTACAGACTTTAGTACGTCCTTTGAGTTAATGGCTGTAATAGATTATGTCATAGACAGAGGGGCTATCTCACCACGCCACTATGACGAGACAAAATGCTGGCCAATACTTGGTTTCTCCTGCCATATTGATCCATTAGAGATACAGGGTTTTGCAGTTTACTGTGGTGTTTACTGATTGAGGTACACTGGCCAGAAACAACAGTGTGACTTTCCACAAGTAAAACGTGCGTAGTTTAACATTTCAGTCTTTCCTGCTCAATGAGCTGAGATTACTGTAAGATGGAACCTTAGAAGAAACCAGACGGCTATCTTGTCTCCTCTTATGCTCTCTGGCATCGACTCATTAAAGCTGTCATCACATTACAGTGTGTTCCTCTGAGAGCAGAAAGTTGTGCCAGAAATAAGTGGACCAGAGGGAGGTAGGAGAGATGTTCATAGCTCACGACTCCAGTAGCTACTGTCACATTTAGAGAAAATGTGAAGCAACTGATTTTGTGTAAAGATTGTGTGAAGTAGAGGGCATGCAAGTGTTTGTTTTTCACGACTTGGCTGCTACATAGTTCCAATATGAAGAGCACGTTGCGCACCAAACTTTATAGTGTTTTCTACAAATACTTTTTTTTATTGATATGCTTAATTCACCGGGATGTTTACCCCACTACATAGCATGGGTATTGAGTGTGGATTTGGTTTAGATGGTTTATCTTGCTGAATATGATCCACCAACGTTATCTGATTGTTGTCCCCAATTTTTTCTAATTTCTGAAGCAATTTGGGAGTGCCATAAAATCACATTATTTCCTGCTCAGTTTAACCCTGTGGGTGTGTGGAAAAAATCCTGCTTCCAGCTCTTTTTTGGATAATGATTATGTAGCTTCACACCTAACTCCAGAACCATTTGGATGCATGGTTCTCACTACACTTTGTCCAGGTTCATTGACTCAAAGGAAGAATACTGGTGTGCTCTGTCTCTACCAAACTGGAGAATGTGTTACCGTCAGCCATAGCTGCATTTTAATGTAATGGCTGAGTAATACCACATATCGTGACGAGGTTTAGAGCCAGTCATCGAGGGACACAAAGAACATAGTTTTAAAAGTATTTCAACTAGAGAAATGAGCTTAATTACAGATGATCACCACAAAATTTTTTCAATCCTTTGTAAATGGGCTTCATGGGGTCTGCCTCCGTCTTCAGTTAAATCACATTGTGAAAGATGGCAAAAGTGGAAATGTGTTTTCACGAATGGCAGCAATATGCTCAACATTACTGCCATTTTCACAATGCATCTGAAGTCATTATCCCTTTTGCAATTTGCATTGAAAAACTGTGGGTATACATTAACTGTTCTGGAGCATTCATATTGATATTATAAGCCATTATCGTCGATTCCTTGGGATTTCATGGAGATTGAATCACAAGCGATGTGTGTCTTTTGTTTGTGTTCCCCTTTAGAAGAGTAGATGTGTGTGAACTGTGGTCTTAGTCTGCGTCTTGACTAAAGAGACTCCTGAACAGCAGGCCTCCTCCCCCTTTTTCATCACATCTCATCTGTTCTGCCTGTTGTTGCCACGGCAGAAGGGAACACTTTGTCCCATTGCTGCTTCCTGGTTGATATGACCTCAGTCTTTTGATATATTAAAGAGGATGTCAATTTGCTTTTACTACTTTTATATATCATTTGGTAGAGTTGGATAAATTCTTTCTGAGTTGTTTCATGCAAGGCTGTTCTGGTTGATCTGCCATGTGCAGTCAGCACAATGTGTACGCTACCTCAGAGTTCAGAACATCTTTCCCTACATTTGGAGTTGCATGGTAAACACAAATTAGTGATTATAATCTCCCCCACATAATAATCCCCTTGATGACCTGTCATGGAAATGACAAAAACCTTTGTCTTTTAGAACGGTTTAATTAAAGTTACCTATTAATTACTGGCACCCAGCAGTGTGGTTTCATGCCACGAAAGAGCACTACAGATGCAATATTTGCTTTGAGAATGTTGATTGAGAAGTATAGAGAGGGTCAGAAGGAGCTACAGTGTGTCTTTGTGGATTTAGAGAAAGCATACGGCAGGGTGCCCAGAGAGGAGGTGTGGTATTGTATGAGGAAGTCGGGAGTTGTAGAGAAGTATGTAGGAGTGGTGCAGGATATGTATGAGGGAAGTGTGACAGTGGTGAGGTGTGCTGTCAGAAAGACGGATGGATTCAAGGTGGAGGTGAGATTATGCCAAGGATCGGCTCTGAGCCCTTTCTTGTTTGCAATGGTGATGGACAGGTTGACGGATGAGATCAGGCAGGAGTCTCCGTGGACTATGATGTTTGCGGATGACATTGTGATCTGTAGCAAGAGTAGGTTGCAGGTTGAGGAGAGCCTGGAGAGGTGGAGGTATGCACTGGAGAGAAGAGGAATGAAAGTCAGTAGGAGCAAGACGGGATACATACGGGTGAATGAGAGGGAGGACAGTGGAATGGTGAGGATGCAAGGCGTGGAGGTGACGAAGGCGTATGAGTTGAAATACTTGGGATCAACTGTACAAAGAACGGGGAGTGTAGAAGAGAGTGCAGGAAGGGTGGAGTGGGTGGAGAAGAGTGTCAGGAGAGATTTGCGACAGAAGGGTACCAGCAAGAGTTAAAGGGAAGGTTTACAAGATGGTTGTGAGACCAGCTATGTTATATGATTTGGAGACAGTGGCACTGACGAAAAGACAGGAGGCAGAGCTGGAGGTGGCAGAGTTGAAGATGCTAAGATTTCATTGGGAGTGATGAAGAAGGAAAGGATTAGGAACAAGTATATTAGAGGGACGGCTCAGGTTGGACGGTTTCGAGGCAAAGCAAGAGAGGCAAGATTGAGATGGCTTGGACATGTGTGGAAGACAGATGCTGGTATTGGGAGAAGGATGCTGAATATGGAGCTGCCAGGGAAGAGGAAAAGAGGAAGGCCAAAGAGGAGGTTTACAGATGTGGTGAGAGAGGACATGCAGATGGCTGGTGTGACAGAGGAAGATGCAGAGGACAGGAAGAGATGGAAACGGATGATCCATTGTGGCGACCCCTAACGAGAGCAGCCGAAAGTAGTAGTAGTTGTAATTAAAGTTACCCATTGTTCAGTCTATGAATTAATGGAAGTCATTAGGTCAGTACAACATTTTTAAGAATTTGATGGCTAACAGAGACAAACTTAAATTATTTGTCCCCCCCGTCATCTCTTTCCTCTAGTGGGCCACACTAAGGATAGAGAGAGGAGCTAAAGAGAAGAACCATCCTCTGTACAAGCCCTACTCCAATGGTAAGTTGTGGTGTGAAATTGTTTTCCTCCCCAGGTGTATGTCAATACGTTCTGTAATTCTACTTGTTGATGTAGTACGCGATAACTGACAGCAACCTGTCTCTCCATGCTGCTCCAGCCATCATTGCCAGGGAGCCCACCTCCTTAGAGGAGGAAATCAAGGAGATCCGGCGCAGCGGCAGCAACCGAGACCTGGACTCGGCCTCTGAGTTCGAGATGTCTGATATTTTCTACTTCGCCCGGCGTGGAGTGGAGAGCATCATGGACGACGAGGTGACCAAGCGCTTCTCTGCCGAGGAACTGGAGTCCTGGAACCTGTTGACCCGCAGCAACTACAATTTCCATTACATCAGCTTGAGACTGACTGTCCTTTGGGGGCTGGGAGTGCTTATCCGCTACGGCTTTCTGCTGCCTCTCAGGTATCTGCTCGACTTCATGTGCCAGAGTTTATATCAGATCAAACGTTTTGGATCACAGTCAGAAATGAAAATAATTCTAGATGTCTGGTTATGTGAATACGTAAAAGTAGACTTGTCTTTTTTCCATTATCATGATGGTCAGTAAGTGTCACGCTTTGCTGACAAAATTAGCTGTGTGCATGGTTATGGGTTGTGTTTCCATTGTGTTGGACCTGAAATGAGGACTAGGAAGTCCCACAACAATGCTAAAATGATGACAACAACAGGTGCCAGACCATATTTCGATCAACACCAGCTACTCCTCCACTGACCAAGACAGATTCAGATGTTTTTGTCGCAATTGAACAAATAAAACATGGCCTCATTGCGATTTCATTATGCGCCATAGGATCAGTGCAGGATGTAGGAATCGTACACTGTACCAGGTGTGACGTGAATTGAATACTGATTGATAGGGCTGCACGATATATCGTTTCAGCATCATCACAATGTGCACATGCGCAATAGTCACATCGCAGGACATGCGATGTGAAGCCAAATTAACTCAAGCACCTCATGCTACAACTTTTTGCTGCTTGATACAAAAAGAAAACTCGCACAGGTCTCATTTTCCAGGACTAATCTACAACAGAAGTCTGTCTGATATAAAATAATAATTCACTCAGTTTTAATGCTTGGAAATTCGTCCTTTCTCGCTCTGTTTGGACAAATGCCACATCGACGTGTTCTTCTACTTCTTGGCTAGTGATTCGCGGATCGCAGTTATATCCGCGAGCACTGCAGTTTATCCGTGGATCAGGTGGATCGAATCATAAAAATTAACATTCTGATGGGTTGGGTGAAATAATACATCATTAATGAGGAAAATATTAATTACATTCTCTAAAATGTGAACATATTTTAAGCTTCATTTTTTTGTCTGGCACGAATTAGCTGACTAGAGTCGTTGCGCCAATTGCGGCATCCATTTGTCTTAAACAGCAATGGAGGCAAAATAGATTCAAGAGAAAATGAAAGGAAAATGAAAAAAAGAAAAAAGGGAAAGGCAATAAATTTCCGTGTGGGAGTGATTTAGTGAAATACTTGAAGAGTCAAGTGCTGGGTATGTCCTATGCAACAGCTGCGCAGTGCTGTATGTATATGATAGCCACAAAACTGGTACCTCAAACATGGTATAATATGTTACCATATCATCACACTTACATATATTGATTATACCATTGAGAAATAATGGTAATGTGTGACCGGGTGCGGGTCTCTAAATCAGAAAAAATAATTTGTTTGGTTGGGTGGCGGGTGGATGATTTATGTGTACATGCAGATTCAGATGGCGTCCAAGCCGACCCAGGCATCACTATTCTTGGCCGTAGCTCTGCGTCGTCTAACTGGCTCCATCTCTGCCTCCTCCTATACGAATTGTGAATAAAGTTACTGCTCACTTTTCACAACAACTCCCCTACAAAATCACCCTAGTTCTACAAGAGTGGTGCCCAACCCTGCTCCCGGAGAGCTACCCTCCTGCCGATTTTCACTCCAACCCTGATTTAACACATCTGATTCAATTAATCAAGGTCTTGGTCAGTAGGTAATTAGTAGAATCAGCTATGTTAAATTAGGGTTGGGGTGAAAAACGGCAGGATGGTAGCACTCCAGGAGCAGGGTTGGGCACCACTGTTCTAGAATGATTAATTCTTTCCAAATACAGCTATTCAAATCATCTGGTGAATTTCTTTATTTTTTCATATCTCAGGAAAAGATATCACAATGTGAGTTTTTTCCAATATTGTGCAGCCCTACTGGTTAAGCCGCCCCACCGGGACGTTCTGGCTGTGTTGAGCAGTTATCAAATGGTTCCGAAAATCCAGAAACGAGCACAGCTCCACTTCCCCTCTCCAGTGGTGGAATTGAGTACATTTACTCAAGTACTGCACTTAAGTACAAATTTGAGGTACTTGTACTTAACTTGAGTCTTTCTAAGAGTCTAGACCAGTGGTGGCTAACCATGTGCCACAGAGAGCCATGTGTATGCAGGTTTTCATTCCTACCCAACTCCACACCAGCTGATTTCACTGATACAATCTTCCTCTTTGGTTGAAGGGTTGCTAATCAGTCAAATCACCTGGTGTGGAGTCCGGCTGGAATGAAAACCTGCATACACATTGCTCTCCATGGCACATGGTTAGCCACCCCGGGTCTAGACTCCACTACATTTTGGATGGAAATATTTTACTGTTTACTTCGATACATTTATCTGAAAGCTTTAGTTACTTTACATTAAGAATTTCGCCTGGTGTGTGAGAGAAGTACCAGCACGTTGCCGCAGCCACTAAAGCATGAGGTAGTCTGCAGCCCTCCCGGATTGGCAGAGGGGGTGGAGCAGTGACCGGGACAGCTCGGAAGAGTAGGGTAATTGGCCAGATACAATTGGGGAGGAAAAAAAAAGTGGATGCTCTAAGGGGTAGTTAAGTTACTTTTGTCAGCCATGGTAAGCGTAATAGTTAACTGAAAGGCCGTGTATTGTGTTAGCTGTCACGGAAGAGAAATAAAAAGTCCCTGTTCACGCAACATTACTACAGTGTCTGTCTTCCCACATTCTTCACAGCAGATTTGTGTGAAAAGCTACTTCTCGGCTATAAGACAGGCTAAAGTAAATTATAATAACCTATATTATAATATAAAAACCAGAGATGTCCCAACTACAGTTTTCTTATGTGATTTTGTTGTGCTGTGGCGGCAAATGTTTTTCTGTGGCAGCTCGCCACGGAAAAACATCACAAACGACAACACTGATGTACCTTGTTGACAAGAATGGACAGCCCCTGGCTCTCAGCCTCCTCATTGACACTTGAGCCTTGCCACAGTATGGATAATACAACACTGCCTGGAGATATCAGACACTTACGGAATGTGGAAAAGAACAAGTTTTGTTATCTGTTTTGACAATGGCTCAGTAAAAGGCCTATTTCACACCGGCATTTGGCTTTGGCAAATCTTTGAGCTTACTGAAGTGAGCACACAAAGATGGTGCCATACTCTATGTCGCTTTTGTTGCACAAAATGCATCTTGTACAATTACCTATGATTGCCATACTTCACTGGACAGAAGATTAGAAGTTCCCAACAGCTAGAAGTTGTGGGACTTGCCGAGAGAGATTACCTACAACAAACAGGTACCGCCATGGAGTAATGGCCGCAGACAGCGCTGCCGAGATGGAGTAAATGAGGCGGCATCCTACCTAGCCCCCGATTCCCAGCATACTGCTGTCTGATGTCCAGTCCCTTGACAACAAGCTGGCAAACTTCATTGCTGAATAAGCTCTCAAAGGGACATGAAGAACTGTTGTGTGTTCTGCTGTACAGAGACTTGGCTGGGCCCTAATACACTTGATAGGGCTGTACAACCCGAGTGTTTTTCTATGCACCGCATGGACTGTTCCATGACGACTACTGGCAAGATAAAGGGAGATGGTGTATGCTTCTTTGTTAACAATTCATGGTGCACTGACGTGGAAATAGTATCTCAGTCCTGTTCACCAGTGTTGGAACAATTAATAATAAGGTGCAGACCATTCTATCATCCAACTTCTCAACCACTGTTACTCTACTGTCAAGGCAGCTTACAGGTCTATCCTACGACCTCACTTTGGGAAAACCAACCACCTGTCCATGCTCTTGCTTACTGCCTACAAGCAGGAAGGGAAGTGTGTGCAGCCCACTGTGAGGACAGTACAGTTTTGGAATACAGAACACGAATCCAAACTTCAAGAATCTTTTGAATCAACCGACTGATCAGTCTTCAAGGATTCAGCCTTGAGTTTGGATGAGTATGCTGAATCAGTCATTGAATATTGTAGGTTCTGTGTGGTTAACTGTATCCCAGTGCTGTCTATTTGCTCCTACCCGAATCAGAAACCCTGGATTAACCATCAACATTCGCCTAAGGTTGAGGGAGTGTTCCACTGCTTTTAAATCAGAGGACAAGGAAAGCTACAAAAAAAAATCCAGCTATGAATTAAGGAGAGCCATCAAAGCCGCTAAAAGACAATATTGGGACAAACTGGAAAATGACTACAGTGGCTGTGACTCGCAGTGCATCTGCAGGGGTCTACGTGTGGTACGGACTATCTAAACCTAGTGTGGGCGTCTGGGTGGTGTAGCGGTCTATTCCGTTGCCTACCAACACAGGGATTGCCGGTTCGAATCCTGGTGTTGCCTTTGGGCGTCCCTACAGACACAATTGGCCGTGTCTGCGGGTGGGAAGCCGGATGTGGGTATGTGTCCTGGTCACTGCACTAGCGCCTCCTCTGGTCGGTCGGGGCGCCTGTTCAGGGGGAAGGGGGAACTGGGGGGAGTAGCGTTATCCTCCCACGTGCTATGTCCCCCTGGTGAAACTCCTCACTATCAGGTGAAAAGAAGCGGCTGGCGACTCCACATGTATTGGAGGAGGCATGTGGTAGTCTGCAGCCCTCTCCAGATTGGCAGAGGGGGTGGAGCAGCCACCAGGACAGCTCAGAAAATAAGGTAATTGGCCAAGTACAACTAGGGAGAAGAAAAAAAAAATCTAAACCTAGTGTGGTTATCAACACCTCTGCCTCTCTCCCGGATGAGTTTAACAACTTTTATGCCCGCTTTGAAACTCACAACTTGGATCCGGTGACAGCAGCACAGTACCCACCCGATGAAATTGATCTACAGAAATCTTTAAATTTTAAAAGGGTTAAGGCTTGTAACACTGCTGGCCCAGATGGCATCCCTTCCTGTGTCCTCAAGGCATGTTACACTCGGCTATCTCAAGTTTTTACAGACATTTTTAGCCTGTCCCTGTCACAGTGTGTGGTTCCACTGTGTTTTAAGAAAACCTCCATTGTGCCTGTACCTAAGAAAACACCTGTCTCTTGCCTTAATGATTACTGACCTGTTGCTTTGACCTCTGTTATTATGAAGTGTCTGGAAAGATTGGTATCATATATAAAATGTAACATTCCCGTTACCCGTGAACCATTACGGTTTGCCTACTGTTCCAGTAGATCGGTGCATGACGCTATCTCACTTGCTCTGCATACTGCTCTAGTACACCTTGAAAAGAAAAATACCTTTGTCAGAATTTTGTTTACTGATTACAGCTCTGCTTTTTAATATAATTGTACCATTCAAACTGATGTTAAAACTTGGTATTGGTGTGGGCAACTCTGTCTGTAATTGGCTATTTGATTTCCTGACAGGCAGGCCCCAAACTGTAAGAATAGGTAGAACATACTCAATCACATTAGTTCTTAGGACCGGAGCACCTCAGGGCTGCTGTCTCAGTCCCCTATTGTACATGACGTTTACACAAGACTTTGTTGCCAAATATGAAAACGGCAGCATCATTAAATTCATAGATGACGCCACAGTGATTGGACTAATAAATGACAGTGATGAGTGGGCCTATAGTAGGGAAGTGGAAAATGTAACCATATGGTGCCATCATAACAACCTCTCTGAATGTCAATAAGACAAAAGAAATCCATTGTTGACACTACTACTATTATTTTCGGCTGCTCCCGTTAGGGGTCGCCACAGCAGATCATCCGTTTCCATCTCTTCCTATCCTCTGCATCTTCCTCTGTCACACCAGCCACCTGCATGTCCTCCCTCACCACATCCACAAACCTCTTTGGCCTTCCTCTTTTCCTCTTCCCTGGCAGCTCCATATTCAGCATCCTTCTCCCAATATCGGCCAGCTCTCTCCCTTTACCAGTCATACTGCCGACATCCAAAGTTCCGACTTTCACCTCCACCCTCCTACCCTTCCTCCTTTCCTGCTGCCTCTGCACATACCTCCCCCCTATCTTTCTCCTTCGCCCAACAGTAGCATAGTTTCCACTGGCACCCTGCTGGCCAAAAGTAGCGGTGGCAGTCGTTGGTCAGCGGGGCGTCGACGGATCTGGTATGGAAATCTGATTTATGATCCGCATATTTGATTTGGCAAAGATTTTACGCTGGATGCCCTTCCTGACGCAAATCCATTATTAACATTAGTCATTATGAATCGTTATCATTAAAGATCAGAAGAAATCACATTTCTATTTCCATCAATGGTTCATCTGTTAAAATTGTGGACGGTTTTAAATTTCTTGGTTTGCACATCAGACACCCTCACGTGGCCTCAACACCAATTGCATCCTCAAGAAGGCACAGCAGAGACTGTATTTTCTGAGGCATCTCAAGACCAAAACCCTTACGAACTTCTCTCACAGCACCATCAAGAGTGTCTTACCACTGGCTGCAAAAGAAGCGCCCAAAACACCAGCCCCCCCCGCTCATGTTCTGTTCTCGCTCCTAAAGAAACGTTACCAGAGCATCAAATCCCACACCACCCGTCTCAGTAAGTTTCTCTCCACAGGCAGTCAGGTCGCTGAACAGCTGACGCACCTATATGTACCTAACATTGTGTTATCGTGTACTGTATACTGTGTAAATAATGTTTGAATTCACTGTGTACATGGGCCTTTTTTTTTCTTTCTGGGATGGCGTGTCCTCGCGTCCCTTGTGATAAGGCAGGGCGAGCCAGAGCACAAGAATTCCATTGTCTTCTAAATATATATGACATAAAATTTGAACTTGAATATGCATCCATCCAGTCACTCACAATGGTCCATTTGTGTATAGATGAGACACGTGAAAGTCATGTTTCTTCCAAAGTAATTGCAATTTAGTTTCAACGATTCGGTACTTTAGCCCGTAAAAAAAGTTTTTGTACCCTGTTCTGGAAAAAATCGGCCCTGTCAGCAAAGCTGTCAAGTCAACATCTGCAATGTGCGACTCGACTAATTATGAAATAAATGTGAAACGTTATCAGTGTTAGCCAAGTGGGCAAAACATGTTAAATGATTACAACATTTGCCCACCAAATATGTTGGCTTGTTGCGAAAGTTGGTCGTGGCCTAGTGGTAATTTTATTTTATTTTTCAAATATTTCAAATCCAGATGAAAATCAGGGCACTAAACGCAGCTCTGTATTCTTTATGGCTTTATGACGAAGCTTGAAGGATAAAGTTAAATGCTGCTAAGTGCTTCTTTTTCCAGTGAGAAGGAGACACGCTCTGACTCACATAATCGATAAACACAGACACCCACCCCCCCCTACACACACACACAGACTGAGTAATTCAGGGATAAGAGTTGGTTGAAAGACACACAAGGTCAGTGACTCAGTACGAAGCTAGCCTGGCGTCACTCCAGTAACCAGTGGGGAGACATCAGGCCACCGCTGCACACATACATTCTGAACTTATCTGTGTAGCACCATCTTTAAACATTTACTCCATACTCATCCACTTAAACCTTGGTGTGTCTAACCCTTTGCCCAATACCCTCACCTCATCGAGAATGTCTCTTGATCTAATACTTCCTCAATATAATCTGATCCTTCTCCAACCTTGTATGATTGGTTCAGGCAGGTTAAGGGTGCCCAGGGTTATCCGGAAGTGTATAGGGTATGGGATTGCCTGGTGCGTGGATTAATGGCAGGATTCCCCCTCAGCTGGATAGCATTACTTGTTGTTTCTCCGCTGTTAATAGTTCAGTCCTGAAACAGTTCATTCTGGTTAAACATCAGTTAGGGTGTCCGGGTAGCGTAGCGGTCTATTCCGTTGCCTACCAACATGGGGATCGCCGGTTCGAATCCCGATGTTACCTCCAGCTTGGTCGGACGTCCCTACAGACACAATTGGCCGTGTCTGCGGGTGGGAAGCCGGATGTGGGTATGCGTCCTGGTCGCTGCACTAGCGCCTCCTCTGGTCGGTCGGGGCACCTGTTCAGGGGGGAGGGGGAACTGGGGGGAATAGCGTGATCCTCCCATGTGCTACATCCCCCTGGTGAAACTCCTCACTGTCAGGTGAAAAGAAACGGCTGGCGACTCCACATGTATCGGAGGAGGCATGTGGTAATCTGCAGCCCTCCCCGGATCGGCAGAGGGGGTGGTGCAGCGACCAGGACGGCTCGGAAGATTGGGGTAATTGGCCAAGTACAATTGTGGAGAAAAGGGGGGGGGGTGTTAGATTTCGTGTGGATGTCTTGGTTTAGTGGTGTGTGTATGTAACCCGTTTGTTTGTTTGACAGGGTAACTCTTGCCTTCACTGGGGTAGGCCTCCTCGTCTTCCTCACCTCTATTATCGGGCTGCTGCCGAACGGCAGGTAAGGCACATCTTTTAATTTCATCAGTTAATTTTGTGTAAACTCGGCTCCTACTCGAGTCGGTAGGTCTGATAATCTGAGGCATTATTTTTCTTCAGTGAATCATCACTGTTCCCTTCTTTTTCCTGTAGGATGAAGAACTTCCTGAGCGAGCAAGTTCACCTGATGTGTTACAGGATATGCGTCCGTGCCCTCACTGCCATCATCACCTACCATGACAGGTAAACTCGCCATCACTTCAGATGCTTTTGACTTCAGCTTCGTGGGAAACAGTACCTGCTTGATTTTAGCTTGCACTCTGCCCACGCTCACATGCAGCGGAAAGAATGTCACTTTAGTTTTCTTTGCACTGAAAACGCTCATTATCCAGTCCAGTACGCTTCCAGGGGGACTAGTCGAGCAGTGGGCACATCACCTTACCCACAGAGACACGCACAAAGACCTGATTCAGGTGTCATGGATCGGTGCGCTGCCGTTTGCTTCAGCTTTTACAGTCAAACACAAAGGAAGTCATTCATGCCTTACAAAATGGTTGACAAACCTCTTTGGTGGTGGTAAACGATGGGGGTCATCAGTTGTTACGCAAGCATTCTGGGTTAAGTGTGAGTGAGCTGTTGCTCAAGGCTAGTCACTAACAGTTTATATTCTTTTCTACTGCATGAGACACTGTAAGCCTAAGCGAAGCAGCAAGTCCTAGTGTTACTGCTTTCTCATACAGAAAGCCAGGTCGGGCAGCGGTCTTCCACAGTGGGGAGGGTAGCCTTCAGAGCCACTGAATCCAAAAAGCCACGACAGAAACTTGAGTATTGGTGTGATAAGTTAAATGGGGTTGTCACTAGATAGATTACAAGCAATCGATAGATGACTTGATTACAAGTCATCTATCGATTATTCTGACTAGAGTTAATCGGTTGAGCAAAAAGTACTTTTAAGTGTTTTATTTAAGATTAACAATATAGGCGTCCGGGTAGCGTAGTGGTCTATTCCGTTGCCTACCGACACGGGGATCGCCGGTTCGAATCCCCATGTTACCTCCGGCTTGGTCGGGCGTCCCTACAGACACAATTGGCCGTGTCTGCGGGTGGGAAGCCGGATGTGGGTATGCGTCCTGGTCGCTGCACTTGCGCCTCCTCTGGTCCATCGGGGCGCCTGTTCTGGGGGGAGGGAGAACTGGGGGGAATAGCGTGACCCTCCCACGCGCTACGTCCCCCTGGTGAAACTCCTCACTGTCAGGGGAAAAGAAGCGGCTGACGACTCCACGTGTATCGGAGGAGGCATGTGGTAGTCTGCAGCCCTCCCCGGATCAGCAGAGGGGGTGGAGCAGCGACCGGGGCGGCTCGGAAGAGTGGGGTAATTGGCCGGATACAATTGGGGAGGAAAAAAAGGATAACATTGTAACGTAAGATTCACTAGAGCCTACAATTTACACTCTGGTTGGCCACTGTCATGTATTGTCATGTTTATTTGTCGTCCACGATCCGGTTTTGCCCCAGTTTTATTACATCTTTGAATGTAAGGTGACCCTGAGTGTAGAGAGATGCACAGTCAGATGAAATTATGTAATTGTAGGCAGGATCCTTTCTGTTAGGTTGCTGCAGTGTGGACTTGGGGCTGTTGTGGTAAAGCAAGTTCAGCCTCGCAATGCTTGCAGACCACTGCGTTTTCTTATAGTCAAAAAATGGCTCCAAACATTGTGGTTATTTTCAGTAATATTTTGGCCCCTGCCTCTTCTTGCACTTCGCTCTACATATCCTGACCTGTTTAGACATGCAGGAAGGCAGGAAACGAAGCTTCGAGGCAGTAAATTTTAATCGAGGATTTTATTTGTATTCGGTTTACTTGATTACTTGTGACAGTCCTGTGGTGGAAACAGAGTGATGCAAACGTAGGATGACTTTCCTCTGTTAGTCCCTGGTACAACTGGATAGCGATGGGGGAGCATTTGAATTAGCAGAGACTTTTTATAGCAATAGGGCGACGTGAGAAACTGATGAAGGCGAGATGTCAGTAGGTGGGATGGCACAACCATCAGGAAGTAGAACAGAATGTTTAGTTTTTTAGAAAATAATCGCCTATCAGTGATCATCCGTACCAACAAACTGATATGGTGGTCAGGACTGACTGTATTTTTGATTGAGTTTGAAGTCGGATTGAATGGGATGTGCCGTCTAATCTTTTTGTTTTTTCCATCAGGGCACATTGTAAGTAAGATTAGGCTGCTCTTTATAAAGCCTGCGTGAAACCTAAAGATCAATGTTATTGATACCGCTGCTGTTAATGTCATGGTGTGTGTTCAAATGTCATGCTGCGTGTTATAACCAGACACCGCCCCGAGCGGGGGTCTGATCTGGAGCACAAAAAACATTTTGCCTTTGTGTTTAGCCCACTTGTTTGATGGTGGAGCTCTTTAAACATTAGAGAAGAACTGGGAAAACATGCAGATAATGGACGACATTTACAAAGTAACTGACTCGCCTCAGTAATCAGAGAACAAGCTTCATTCATGTAGGTCGAGGTCAAGCACTACAAGGCTGTGTCGTCTTCTTGATCCTCGGCTACTAAAAAGTGAAACCATAACCTACGTTATCTGGCATGGAACCGTGACTTCCAGAGCACGGGGCTCAGAGTGGAACTTGTGGCCTGATCCATCATACCTCTTCCTGTTATGAAGTACCGGGCGTGTTGTAGCTTGTGTCCCTCTCTGCTCTGGGAGGGGATAAAAATACACAAGTTTTCGAGGCCCCGTTGCTGCTTCTGTTTTGAGAGCGGTAACTATCTATGGAACTTTAACTGAGCGATAAGTCCTTGCATGCTCAAGGAGTCAAACTTAACGCGGTGGTGGTGGTGGTGGTGGGGGGGGTGTTGTTTCATAAGTACTTCCACTGACTGTCTGTGGCTATTGACCATAGTGTCACCATCTTAACACATGCTGAAGTTTTTTGTTTTTTAGTCCTGTTTGGCCTGGTATCAGCTCTGCGATGCTGTTGTGTCGTTGTGTGTGTTTGCCCGTATACAGTGCCTATAAGAAGTATTCACCCCCTTGGAAGTTTGCATGTTTTATTGCTTTACAACATTGAATCTCAGCGGATTTAATTTGGCTTTTTTTAACACTGATCAACAAAAAACGACTCTTTCATGTCAAAGTGATCTAAATTAATTGCACATTTAAACACAAAATAACTGATTGCACAAGTATTCACCCCCTTAAATATGATTCACCTAAAAAATAAGACACAATTAGTTAAATAGAGATTGCCTGAGTGTGCACTCAAGGTGTTTGAAGCGATTGTAGTATAAATACACCTGTATCTGGAAGGTCCAATTACTCGTGAGTTGGTATCCTGACAAAAACTACACGATGAAGACAAAAGAAGACTCCGAGCAACTCTGAGAAAACATTATTGAAAAGCACAAGTCAGGGATGGATAGGGAAGGTCACTGAAAATCCCTTGGAGTCAGTTAAAGAGGTACTTGACACTTAAATTGTGTTTTTTGAGCAGTAAACTGAATGATACGACTGTACGGTGATGAAACACACAAATGCTGGTGTTAATATTGACATTTCTTACCAAATTTGTAAAAATTGGCATTTCGTGGGTTGAAAATGGCTCAACACGCCATCTACTGTTTTGAATCAGCCTTGAACTTGCGAGGTCAGTACTGATGTGGAGTCGACCAGTTGGACTTATCTACGTAATGAAATAAAAAAGTGTTAACGCCCTTTAATCCATGGTGGGTGACTGACCTCCCCCAGCCCCTGCCCTTGAGCGTGAGTCTGTGAAACCGTGCTCATTTTCAAATATTTGCTGATCGGGACTCATCATTCACAGGAGTTTACTCGCTAGCCTTGCGCATTTATTGAATTTTCTACCAAAGTTAAAGTTATATTATTTCATCATTTTCAATCTTGGCTCAATGGTAAGGACGGCTGTAGATGCACCACTGGACAACTGGGTCAGTCGAGCTGGGCTCGCACCACGGCTGCAGGAGCAGTCGACACGTCACTGGAAAGCTGCAGCCTGTCTCGCGGGGGCCCCTTCCGTCTGGCACATCCGCGTCCCGGTAGTCGGGGCGGTGTTTGATGCTGTGCCGAAGGTGGCTGGTGGAGTGGACTGGGTACAGCAGTGTGTGGCGGTGAGCCGGTGACTTGCACCAAGCCCTTCTCATGGATCTCCCCAGTTGCTCCTGCCTCACACATCCTCAGCCCCTCCCCAACCCCCCTTGCCCATTTTTTAGTATTTTTCAAAATTATGCAATGGGAGCTAGTCTCAGACCTGGGGGAGAAGTTACACTTTAAGTCAATTATTAAGACACAGAAAGAACATGGCACAGCCGTAAATCTGCCGAGAGCAGGCCATCCTCCAAAACGGAGTGATCATACAAGAAGGGGATTAGTGAGAGAGGCCACCAACAGACCTATGACTCCTCTGAAGGAGTTACAAGTTTCAGTGGCTGAGGTGGGAGAGACTGTGCATACAACTGTTGCTCGAGTTCTTCACCAGTGACAGCTTTATGGGAGAGTGGCAAAGAGAAAACCACTGTGGGGGGGGGGGGGGGGGAACTTGCATGCATGCATGTGGGTGACTTTGAAATCAGCTGAAAGAAGGTTCTGTGGTCTGATGAGCCCAAAATTGAGCTTTTTGGCCATCAAACTAGATGCTATGTTTGGAGTAAACCAAAACCACTGCACATCATCACAAATGCACAATCTCCACGGTGAAGAATGGTGCTGGCAGCCTCATGCTGTGGGGCTGCTTTGCTGCAGCAGGTCCTGGAAGGTTTGTGAAGGCAGAGGGTAAAATGAAGGCAGCAAAATACAGGGAAATCCTGGAGAAAAACCTGATGCATTCGGCAAGACAACTGCGACTTGGGAGAAGATTTGTTTTCCAGCAAGACAATGACTACAAGCATACAGCCAAAGATGCGAACGAACAGTTTAAAAAAAAATGTTTTAATGCCCTGGAGTGGTGCAGTCAGAGTCCAGACCTCAATCCAATTGAAAGTTTGTGGCTGGACTTGGAAGAAGACTTCACTCATGATCACCATGCAACCTGACAGCTTGGGTAGTTTAGCAAAGAAGAATGGGGTGGAGGGTGGGGGGAGTTACAGTGTCCAGATGTGCAGTTTTCCTGCCAAAGGTGCATATTCTAAATACTGACTTGAAGGGGGCGAATACGTGTGCACTCAATTATTTTGTTTAATAATTGTAACAAATTTAGACTAATTCGTAGAAATGTTTTCACTTTGACATGAGTCTTTTTCTGTTGAACAGTCAAAAAAAGCCGAATTAAATCCACCGCGATTCAGTGTCGTAAAACATAACATAAAGGGGGTGAATACTTTGTATAGACTGTGTGTGTGTGTGTGCAGCCCGTTTTGGAGGTTTACCCCTCCTTGCTCGCTGTCTTTGTAAAGTGTATTTGAGTCAGTGGTATTCCCAGTCTGTGTATATAGTGTGCAGGTGCCAATCAAAACTTTGTTTTCTCCATCTTTTCAGTGAGAATAAACCCAAGAATGGAGGGATCTGTGTTGCAAATCATACGTCACCCATCGACGTCATCATCCTGGCCAGTGACGGGTGCTATGCGATGGTAACGCCGCCATAGTCCAGCAGAGCCTACCAGAACACTGGCACACATCACTTTTTCCAGAGCAGCTGCTTGACTTGTGTGACAGCATTTCTCTTGATATAGTTGTGCTATTATCTGGACGTGTCTCTGTCAGGTTGGCCAAATCCACGGGGGTTTGATGGGGGTCATTCAGAGGGCCATGGTCAAGGCCTGCCCACATATTTGGTTTGAGCGCTCAGAAGTCAAAGACCGACATCTAGTGGCCAAAAGGTAAACCTACACTTGGGATTCTTATTTCTTCTATTTTCTTTTTGTTCTTTTGCAGGAATGTTGATAGATGACTTTAATGACCTTAATTGACTCGTTTGCCTTGGTGTTCTGGCATGTCCAGAGTAAAACTTGTAGTCAGCGTTTGTCATAAGTCATACACGAGGACCGATGTCTTCAGTGTTGAAGTAGAGCTGCGTGATACTGGGTAAAAGTGAACAGCACTATTACATTAACATGAACTCATTTAGCAGATGCTTTTATCCAAAGCGGCTTGGAAGAGAACCAGCAATTGGCAAATTAAATTTTAGTGTTGCCATAGTGATCGCATCAGTATGTGTGGTGAAATACCATCAATGTAATATTTGTGGTAAAAACAAATTCTGGTATGCTTACTTTCACTAGATACAGACAGTCATCACTAATTTCTGGATTATAAGATACTCACATATCTGTTCCTGAACAATATTATTTTTGTGAACCCATAAGCTCCAACAGCATGTTCCCAAAGCCAAAATAAGTTATGTTTCGTTGACTTTTTAAAAATAAATTAAAAACTAAAATATAGTGCTTGCGTAAGTATTCAACCCCCATGTATCAATACTTTGTTGAGTACCCTATTGCTGCAATAACAGCCACGATTCTCTTGGGGTAAGTATGTACAAGCTTTGCACATTATTCTGGAGTAATTTTTGCCCGTTCTTCTTGGCAGAATTTGTACAGGTCTTGCAGGTTGGTGGGATGGCGCCTCTGGACTACGATTTTCAGTCTGTCCCACAGATTTTCAGTGGGGTTGAGGTCCGGACTTTGACTTGGCCACTCCAAAACGTTCACTTTTTTGTTGCTGAGCCATGCCATTGTTGCTTTAGCCTTGTGCTTAGGATCATTGTCCTGCTGGAAGGTGAACCTTTTCTCAAGCTTCAGTTTTATGGCAGACCTGGAACAGGTTTTCTTCCAATTTCCCTGTATTTAGCTCCATCCATTCTTCCCTCAGTTTGAACAAGGTTCCCAGTGCCTGCAGATAAAAAGCAACCCCATAGCATTATGCTGCCGCCGCCATGCTTCACTGTGTGTGTGTGTGTGTGTGGGGGGGGGTTATGGCATGAGCAGTGTTAGGTTTGCGCCACACATAATGCTTTGAGTTTTGGCCAGAAAGTTCAACTTTTGTCTCATCTGACCATAAAACCTTTACCCACATCCTAACTGGGTCTCTCTCATGCTCGGTAGCAAACTTCAAGCATGCTTTTGTATGCATAGTTTTGAGCAACGGCTTCTTTCATGCCACCCTCCCATACAGGCCAGATTTATGGAGAGCTCGTGACATGGTTGACTCATGCACATTTACTCCAGTTTCAGCCACTGACCTCTGGAGCTCCTTCAGAGTGATTGCAGGATCATCTGTGGCTTTCCTCGCCAGCCCATGTCTTGCTGGGATGCTTAGCTTTGAGGGACAGTGTGTCCTACAAAGCGTCTAGGTGGTGTGAGACAGCTTCCACTTTCTGACGATGGATCCAACAGTGTTCCGTGGGACATCCACACACTTGGATGCTGTTTTGTGTCCCTTTCCCGCCTTCTGCATTTTAATCACTTTGTTTCTTACTTCAGTATTACGCTCCTTTGTCATCATTTCAGATGGAGTTAACGCCCGGCTAATGAACATTACAGAGAGTGCTTTTTATACCCATAAACGAGACCGTTACTTTAATATCTTACAGGTGCACACTAATTATGCCCAGTTGTGTTAACCTGAGTTTGTTTTAGGAATAATCTGTCATTTATGTAAACTTGGAGCTTTCAGAGCAAGGGGTTGAATACTTACGCAAGCGCTATATTTTAGTTTTTAATTTATTTACAAAAATTCCGCGAAACATAACTTATTTTGGCTTTGGGAACATGCTGTTAGAGCTTATGGGTTCACAAAAATAATATTGTTCAGGGGCAGATGTGTGAGTATCTTATAATCCAGAAAGTAGTGATGACTGTCAAGGGGGTTGAACACTTGTGCAAGGCGCTGTAGCAGTGATAGGAGGTTTGAATGGAAGTAAATGCTCAGAATAAGAAATGGAACACACAACATATTCTGAGGATTTCGTTTAATTCCAGCTGGGTGAATGGTGGTTTTTACATTCAGTGAAAGTGAATGAGAAAATATTTGATTGATTATGACAAGACTTAATTTTTGTAACTTGAATTAATTTGACTCACCATAGTATGATGGTAAATATTGAGCTTTCATAGATATTTATATTTCTGTTAGCCATTGACATCTACATACTGCAGATAGGTTTGGCTTGATATGTGCAGTGGTGGGTAGAGTAAACAAAAGCTGTACTCAAGTAAAAGTATAGTAACTGTTTACTCAAGTAGAAGTAAAAGTACTCATAAAAGTAACGAATTGAGTAAGAGTAAAAAAGTATCTCACAAAACTACTCAAGTAGGGGTAGCGTAGCGGTCTATTCCATTGTCTACTGTCGTGGCAATTATTTAATTCCACTCTGACATTACATGAGGAACGAGACAAAAATCTCTTGCAGTATTGTCACACGATTTTTAATATATGTTCAATGAACAGACGCATCCAAGCCCAGGTGCTTGAATGCGTACCGATCAATACAGTACAATCTCTCTTATAGGGCAGTTGTCTATTCTTCCCCTCCTTATCTCATGTCTTCCAGTTCTCATCCACCAAGGCCACTTCTCAAATTAGTGTGTACAGACTTGCTACACTCAGTGAGTCTCCCATACAGCCAACAATTAACAATAGGCCCTTATTTGTGCACCTGGAGAAGACACTTTATAAGACTACACATGGACTTTAAGCATCTATCTAAGCAATGTAAGGTCATGGTAAAAGATTAAAGTAAGCAAACATCAAATATGAAATGCCCTCACACCTACCAACACAGGGATCCCGGTTCAAATCCCCGTGTTGCCTCTGGCTTGGTCGGGCGTCCCTACAGACACAATTGGCCGTGTCTGCGGGTGGGAAGCCGGATGTGGGTATGTGTCCTGATCGCTGCACTGGCGCCTTCTCTGGTCAGTTGGGGCGCCTGTTCGGGGGGGAGGGGGAACTGGGGGGAATAGCATGATCCTCCCACACGCTATGTCCCCCTGGCGAAACTCCTCACTGTCAGGTGAAAAGAAGCGGCTGGCGACATGTATTGGAGGAGGCATGTGGTAGTCTGCAGCCCTCCCCGGATCGGCAGAGGGAATGGAGCAGCGACCGGGACGGCTCGGAAAATAGGGTAATTGGCCAAGTACAACTGGGGAGAAAAAGGGGGAAAGATCCAAAAAAAAAAAAACATTGACTAAGTGGTGATCTGTAAAACCAACTGGAAATAAGTTGCTCCTGACTAACCTGGTATTAAGGTGTCTGGTGATATACACCCTGTCTAGACTGACAGCACTGACCCTGTTCTCTGAAACCTTTACCCATGTGTACTGTCTGGTGTTTGAATTTTTTATTCTCCAAGCATCAATTAAATCAAATTTTGACCATGACCTGGATAAAGTGATGAAAGATTGATTCTACATTTGTCCTGTCCTATCAGTTGTCGTCACTGAGAGCCAGGAGGACGATAGCATCCTCCTGGCTCTTGGTGATAGGCAGGTCCGCTGCCGCCTCCTCCCCGTCACTCTGCACCTCCTTGCCAGCCTTGGCTGCAGCAGCAGCGCCACTAACTCCATGCACAACTTGGTCCCTCTGATACAATCCCCCCTCCCCCCCCCCAATCTGAACCGTCCCCCCTCCCCCACTCTGAACCGTCCTGGACATGCTCCACCCCCTCTGCCGAGCTGGAGAGGGCCGCAGACTACCACATGCCTCCTCCGATACATGTGAAGTCACCAGCCGTGTCTTTTCAGCTGACAGTGAGGAGTTTCACCAGGGGGACGTAGTGCGTGGGAGGATCACGCTTTTCCCCCCAGTTCCCCTCCCCCCTGAACAGGTGCCCCGACCAACCAGAGGAGGTGCTAGTGCAGTGACCAGGACACATAGCCACATCCGGCTTTCCACCCGCAAACACGGCCAGTTGTGTCTGTAGGGACGCCCAACCAAGCCAGAGGTAACACGGGGGATTCGAACCCGAGATCCACGTGTTGGTAATCAACAGAATAGACCGCTATGCTACCCGGGTGCCCCCGATACAGTTTCTACACCATCCACGGCCATTTTGTCTTTCTCCGAATTACTATGGCGTTTAGGAGACTCCAGGTTTACATTTTGTGGGGTTTCACTTGTTTCCCAATGGCCATCGACTTCGTCCCCCCGCTTCAGCCACCTGGTTGGCAGTTTCTGCATCCTCCACTTCCCGCTCTCTATGCGAGGCGCTTGTGTCCCACCTCTCCACACTCAAAACACTTCCTACTACCTGAACTTACATGTACCATTTTGGCTATGAGCTTAAAATGACATTGTTAGCTACACATTTATAAATCATAAAAATATCAGACTATGGAATCAGAATCAGAATATCTGGATCAGTACGTCATGAATTGGTAATGTCAGTCTGATATCTGATGAGTGAATTATACGTCAGCATCGGATCGGTCCCAACTCTAATAAAAGTAGTGAGAAGTGTGTAGTCCAATGTAATGAAGTAGAGGTATATATATTTTATTGCACATGTACCCCAATAAGAGTCGAAACTATTCTGCAAAACAACTACTCTAAGAAGTACGTACAATTTATCAAAAAAATTACTCAAGTACATGTAATAGAGAAATGTAACAAGTTATTACCCACCTCTGGGTTTGTGAATCTATCTTGAACTACTACTTGAATTTACACATTTATTTCTTTTTCACATTTATGTCTTTGATGTGAATTAGGAATTATCAGTATTATGAATATGTTGGTTTGAATTGTGGCTTTTCAAAATTGAAGTATTAGCATAACTAATATTGGATTTGGCTAGGGGGTCGGCTATCATCTAATTTTTAAAATGTATTGTGTGTTGCAGATTGAGTGACCATGCAGAAGACAAATCAAAACTGCCCATTCTCATTTTCCCAGAAGGTGAGTTTATTATTTGAACTACTTAAAATGGAAAGACCTTATATGTTTGAACAGTCCTGAGAACATGTGGCAGAAAGCCCACGAATCTCCACCTTATTCTTGTGCTTTTAACACCCAGGTACCTGCATCAATAATACCTCAGTTATGATGTTCAAGAAGGGCAGCTTCGAGATCGGCTCCAAAGTGTACCCTGTAGCTATTAAGGTGAGGGTGGTGTGTGATTGACGATAGTTTTTCATCTTTTGTTGGTTTGTTTTTGAGTTGGCAGTGATTCTAAGCCATTACCATTCTGGCCCATTGCAGTATGACCCACGGTTTGGAGATGCCTTCTGGAACAGCAGCAAATTTGGAATGGTCAACTACCTGTTACGTATGATGAGCAGCTGGGCTATAGTCTGCAGTGTGTGGTACCTTCCTCCCATGTGCAAAGAGGTGAGTCTTCCTGGTTTAGCTCGGACATGCCTCAAATAGGATCCATGTGGGAAAACAAGTGTTTTGATGCTGTAGATTAATATTTTAGGAGAGATTTGGAGACGTCTTTCTTATTCCGGGCCAGATAAACAAATGCCGTAATGGGAATGCCAGCGGGCTTCCTTGGTAGAACCGGCAATTAGATTTGATTTTAATGTGCGCGGTACCTGTCTTGTTCATAGACATCACAGTGTTTATCTGGTTAACTTAAGTAATCCATGTGATTCGCGTTTGGAGATGCAAATTATACTTGCCTTGAGGTGAGTATTAAACAGGATTTGGATTAATAGGTTAGAGGTCCTGGATCTAAGACAAACCTCTTCAGAGGAGTAAAATGAGATCAAAATCTTGAAACTACACTGACTGTTTTTAACTCGTTACATCTTATCTGTCCAACTGAGTCCAGCTGGTCATTTTACGATTAATAACCACAGGATTTTTCAGGAAAATGCACCGGTGAGTCTTTGTGTGTCTGTATTCAGTTATCCGTGATGGTCAATTGGGTAACTACAACCTGATCAGGGAAAGGGATAAGCGCAACTGTCCTTTTCCACAAAGAGCCTGTGTGATGCTTGGCAGCAGGCAGCCTCAGAGCCGTGGTCATTTCCCCCCTTTTGGATGGCTGAAGCAGACAGAAAGGGAGTTATTCACCTTTTAAATGTCAGAGCTGGATGAATGCGTTGGGCTGTGATCCAGTCGGTCTTCAGAGATGCTGCACCCTTTTGATCCCAATTTCCACTTGGTGGATGGAAATACCATGTGAACCGGAGATGGCTGAAAGGTTGTTTTGCTGTTCACTCTGGTACCAGTGGTTTGTTGATTTTGCTGTGTGTGTGTGGGGGGGATTAATTTTTCATGAGCAGAGTACAAGTGACATGGCAAACAACATTGCTCGCAAAAAAGCAACAGGATACACCAGTGGCATGGGCAGGAATAATGGTCAGCCTCCATACAAAGAGGAAACGTTACTGGGTCAAGCACAACTTCACTGTTCTCTTCACTGTGCTCATTTACACAAGGAAAAAATGACCATCTCTCACCCCTGTATTTGACTATGTAGCAGTGGCGGCTGGTGCTAAGTTTTTTTTTTTTGAGGGGGGGGGGCGCGCAATTTACCTTGGCACAGCACACCTGACAATGTCCACACAGTCATTAAAAAGGACCTCTTAATAACTCTGTGACTGTGGACATTAAAGCAGCTGTCCGGTGTGCTGTGCCAAGGTAAATTGCGCCCCCCCCCAAAAAATTTGTTAGCACCAGCTGCCACTACTATGTACACGTTTTTCTCCTCTTCGTTGAAGTGCTTTTCTTTTTAGCCATCCATTTGTCATTGACTTGATTTTCTCACAGATGTGAATCTGTCAATCTGTGTCAATCTGTGTGAACAGGAGGGGGAGGATGCTGTACAGTTTGCCAACCGTGTAAAGGCAGCCATTGCCAGGCAAGGAGGACTGGTTGACCTGCTGTGGTAAGGCATACCAACCATACAGTTCAGAACAATACTGTCAGTATGCCTCTGAGCTATCTGAAGCATTATCTATGACTTGCACACTGTTTCTCTGCATTTCGTTTTGATGCTTGTCTTGAAAGTGGACCATGGCTTGGCTGCTAAACAGACCCAATATTTGCTACATGAAAAAAGCTTTTTTTTTTTTCTTTTCATAGGGATGGAGGTTTGAAACGCGGCAAGGTAAAGGATACCTTTAAAGAAGAACAGCAGAAGCTGTACAGCAAAATGCTGGTGGGAACCCAAGAGGACCGCAGTCGCTCCTGAAGAAGTTGAATGGAGACTTGACTGATGCGGTTGAACGTCTTGGGGGGACCACTGAAATGACAGCACTGCTCCCTCACCTAGTGGAGTTCCTTGGCAGGAAAACTCCTTTTCTGATGTCAATGATACCCATTTGGCTTCCTCAGTCACTGCCTAAGCCTGGCATGTCCAGTTCTCATCGCTGTTACAGACTGTCGTGAGTCTCCTGTCCTTGGTTGGAATGGTTTGACAGAGGCCTGGCTTGTTACTTAGACTGACAGGCATAAATGGGCATAAAGTTGTTGGCAGTCTTTTAATTAAGGGAAAAAATGTATCAGTCCTTTGTCATTAAGTTCCTGTGTTTGTTTGGTAGTTTAACCTTTTGAGTTCAGTTTAACTGTAATGTCTGTATTGTATTTCTTAAAAGTTAAACATATTTTGACCTGGGAGGTAGGCCAGAGCTATTGTAGATACAACTAGTTTGTTCGGAAGACAAACCTTGTTGACAGAGTTGGGAGTCGCACGACTGGCTTGCACCCAACACGACTTAGGGCACAGTGCCGCAATCTGTTACATTTCAACTTATGGATATTTTTTTTTTGGGTCTCTTTTTCCAAAGGAAAAAAAAAATCCCTACATTTTAAGCTTTGCGTTTTACAATAAGAGTTATATCTGCACATGTCGTTGGTATAGAAGTTACTCTACAGATGACCTGTTGTCTTTATTTCTATGCTATTTTCCATTGAATGTGTAATATCACGTCATGAAGTGGAAAATAAGCCTGTCTACAGTCACCGCGACGGGGGTTGTGGAAATGTAGTTGTTAATCTTGTCCTTGCTTATATGCAACACAACCTCAATTTACCATCCCATCCTTGTCGAGCACTAATTTAGGAGGATCTCTAAGCGTTTAACCCTTCAACACTAGGGCACACATTTAGACGAGTAGGGTCATTTTCATCACATTTGGACTCCACGCGAAGACATTTCCAAACTGCTAATAACTCATCCTCTCACAAACATCATGGAAATGCTTCCTAGAAGGCTGATAATCATGTTTTCATCAGATACGTCCTCAATGCAGGGACATTCTTGCCAAATTTGCTCAAAGTGACCTCTAAGTTATCTACCCCCCCCCCCCCCCAATCATTATCTTCCTCCCACTGGTCAGCTTCCTCAAGGAGGCACCAAGGAGAAACAGAATGCAGCTGTAGTTTTGGCAGACAGCCTTTTTGCTCCTCCCGAATTTAGGGGTTGTCATCCCTCTGGACTTTGCTTTATCAGGGATATTCCTTTAGGTCAAGTGTCATTTCTGTTCACAAAAATAAAAGTTCCAAGTATGTGACCTGATCCATGACGGATGTTTTTTTGTTTTTTTTCCCAGTATTGTTCCGTCGAGTTTGTGGTAAGGCCACCACACACCCGCGCAAGCTAACGTGAATCAAGGAGACTCGAGTCATTTCTATATAATGCCCCACGCTGGCTGCATCTAACCTTTAGTCGATGTGCGTTTACTTGACAAGCTGTGAATTCTCAGGACACTGCTCTCTATTTCCAGGCATCAGTGCTCCTACAGAAGATTTTTTTATTCTTTTTTTTTGCAGAGCAGTCAGATCCAAACCACTTATCCCGCTCTCAGGGTTGTGGGGATGCTGGAGCCTATCCCAGCAGTCGTTGGGCGGCAGGCCATCACAGGGCCGACACACACACACACACACACACACACAAACACACATTTACACTTAGGGACAATTTAGTACAGCCGATTCACCTGACCTACTTGTCTTTGGACTGTGGGAAGGAAGCCGAGCACCTGGAGGAAACCCATGCAGACATGGGGAGAACATGCAAGCCACACAGAGGACAACCCCCAAGGTTGGACCACCCCGGCGCTCGAACCCAGGACCCTCTTGCTGTGACTGTGAGGTGACCATGCTAACCACTGCGCCACCGTGCTTCTCTGTTCAGTGGCGCTTGAAAGTTTGTGAAGCTTTTAGAATTTTCTATATTTCTGCATAAATGCGACCTAAAACATCATCAGATTTTCACACAAGTCCTAAAAGTAGATAAAGAGAACCCAATTAAACAAATGAGACAAAAATATTATACTTGGTCATTTATTTATTGAGGAAAATGATCCAATAATAATAATAATATTAAACTTATATAGCGCTTTTCTAACACTCAAAGTCACTTTACAATAAACGGCTGTGAAACAAGTCAACAGATAAACATAGACATACAGGGGTGGATGGGAAGGGGGGGTTACGAGAGGGAGAAGCAGCAGCCACACACAACGCCAGCAGTACTCTCCCACTCAAACAGATACAAAAGGGCAAGGGGGAAAAAAAACCCAGCACTGTGGACGTTGATTTTCCGTAGGGGTTTACTCCCGTAGCCTATTCTTCTCCCGAGGTATCCACTAGGCAGTGGCACTATTTAACCCATAGCTGGGTTAGCCAATGTGAGCGAGGCCTTTAGTTGCTTAGAAGTTACCCTGGGTTCCTTTGTGACCTGGCCGACTATTACACGCCTTGCTCTTGGAGCGATCTTTGATGGTCGACCACTCTCCTGGGGAGGCTAACAATGGTCTTGAATTTCCTCCATTTGTACACAGTCTGTCTGCCTGTGGAAGGGTGGAGTCCAGACTCTTAGAGATGGTTTTGTAACCTTTTCCAGCCTGACGAGCATCAACAACGCTTTTTCTGAGGTCCTCGGAAATCTCCTTTGTTGTTGCCATGATACACTTCCACAAACATGTGTTGTGAAGACCAGACTTTGATGGATCCCTGCTCTCCGCGCTTCAGCATATCAACTCCCTCACGCCTCCGGGCGCTGGTGCTTCCGATGGCCTCACGGTCTCAACCATCCCACTTCTGACATCAACATACATACATTCAACTGAAAACGGGCTCTAGTAGTTACTTATGAGGAATCCGTGTAGTGTGCAACACAGTTTAAGCATTGATTTCCCTCTTAGGTTACTTGAAGAGTAAGTAGTCACAATAATCAGACCCAAGCCACTTAACCCTGAGGTCTGCGGGGGATTACTGCGTCGTGAATGAAAATTTCAATATTTGACGTGGTTTTAAGTGTGTAATTCCTAAGTAGGAGTGATGTCAAAAACTCATTTAGCACAGTTGTGAATGGATAGCCCTTCATAACTCGGCAAACAGTTCTTCAGAACTCCAGCACCAATGCAAATATCTGGAAAGCTGTTGATGCCAAAGTAGAACTCAACAACCTCCAGAAATAACAATAACTTCACAAAGGTTTAATGTGTGCAAGGGGTTCCTTTGCTTCGAAGCCCAGGACTTTGAGCCTGGTGGGCACAGCGCCTTCGTATTCAATTTATCAGTCAGTGGGCGCAAAAGTCTCCAGAGCAAAAGTCAGGGTGGGCATGGAGAACTCACTTTAGGGCATTCTGTATATTCTGATTTGATCTGAATGACCACACACATCCAGGAACAGTCTGTCCTCCCTCGGCGTCTTTCAGCGAATGTCATTCTGCTTAGACGTCCTCCAAAACACAAGTTAATCCCGGCTGTGACAAACTCTTGCTCACCTTTTCTGAGGGCTTTTCCTTTGAGGCGGTTTTATTTTTCCAACTTGTGGTTGGACAGGGTGACCTTTCTCTACGCTGTTTCGCAATGGACCTATTGACAAGGGTGGATAAAGCACACAATGCCTAAAAGGAAGAGTAAGAGGAAGCAGGGAGTAACCTCAAAAGGTTGGTTGTGTAAATGGTGCCATGGTTGAGCAGCTCTCCACCAGTACTATGGAGAGACACAGTTGGGCCTTTGGCCATCCCCACCTTGGCCCGGGCAAAGCCGGGGGAGGGCGGCCTGCAGAACCACTGAATGCAAACAAGGGAGGGCGGCCTGCAGAACCACTGAATGCAAACAGCCACTTCACAGACTTGGATGTTGGTATAAGTGAAACCTAAGCGGTGCAAATCTAAGATGACCCTCTGCTGTTCGTCCCTGATGCAACTGGATGGTGATAGGGAGGGCGTTGATAAGGGAAGAGACTTTATCGGCCCTGTGCGTCAGCAGGGCTCCAGACAAGACCCCAACCACCTCTTAAGAAGTATATTGTCGAACACATTAAGATATGGAATCTCCTATGCACAGTGGGCAAAGTATGTAAAAAGCATTATTGTGAAATACTGGGTGGATTTATTGTTTTGCAGTTTTTAAGGATTGGAGATTAGGTACTTGTGCCATCTGTACTGTATAGCCATCAGGAATGCTGGGAAGTCGGGATTTTATGCGTTACTGAAGCAGGACAAGGTCCGTTTTACGTAGGAAACCCCCCCCAACAAATTTAAGTGATAATAAATGGGCAGTGGTGTTCTGTCGTAAAGATAAGGCGGTGGGCACATATTTTAACAATTATTCCACAAATGTGGATTTGCAGGTTCGAGTGCAATGCCCCCACCTCAGCTGGAATTTCTTGGCCTGTTTATATATATATATATATATATATATATATATATATATATAGGAAAAAGTTCAGCGTCTAATTCAGCGATACCTAAAATAAGCGGGTACGTTTTCCTTCCTATAAACATTTCTGTGGAACTCGAGCGACAAGCAACAAAGTCAATTACGCCGCGTTGGCAACGAGGAAGAGTTGGTAATAAAACCTGTCAAGATGCGCTTCCCCCCCCCTTTTTTTTTTCTTCTTTTTACTCGCACGGCAGAGGGGCGGAGCTCCCGGTTCACAACATAACATGACTATAAACTGCCCTAGCTGGCTCCGCGGCGTTTCCTTCGCGCGGCAGATGTAAAGGTCCAGGCGTTAAGTCCGCTTAGAGCCCGTAGTCCAATTACCGCCATGAGGGCGCAGGGGAGATCCGCGCCAGCGCCGCCGTGCCGACGGTGGAGGTGAACGCCGCGCCACAACATGCCCGCGCCGTGAAACGACAACCCGCCATCAGCGAACCAGCCGCGCCGCGCCGAGACGCGTAACCGAGAAATAACAAGGCCGGTGTGTTGAGTTCATTTTATACCTTTTATTTATTTTTTTGGCGGGGAGCCGTCCTGGTGTACACTTGGGGCTTAGTACACACGGCAAGGCCCCGGGAGCGGACCAGCCCTCCCCCGGTAAGCCTTTGAAGAGTATATAAGACCTAGACGCGCGCGCGCGCGCGCGCTCACACGCGCGTTCGCGTCATCGGGTGACAGACGGGAGTGTGTGCGGAGCTCCTGCGAGGAGGCCGGCGGTTATTATGGAAACCTACACCGATGTGTTGCTCGTCACCGCCAACGTCGGATCGCTGTTTGACAACGTAAGTAAACCCACGCGTCTCGACCGCTCTCCTCGCCCGTGTCGTTGTCGTCGTCGTTGTTGTTGTTGACGATAACGTTTCGAAATGATGGCAACGGAGGATGGGGGGTAGGGGGGTAGGGGGGGTAGCCCCCCACATGAGTCAACTTCGCTCACAGGATTCACTCAAGATAGTGAGAACAGTGAACCAACGGTTCCAGTCAGACGGCTGATGAGCTTTACGTGGGGGGGCGGGGGGGGGCAAGAGAGTTGAGTTCCTTTACTGAAATCACACTGACCAGATTGGCGCCATGTGAGTGGTGGCCGAACTGGCGAGGTTAATTCCTGCGTTAGCGGCGCTACTTATAGATGAGCTCTATAGTGCGGGTCCCTAAGGGGGCCACACTGTTAAATGCCGCTCTCAGACCTCTTAGTTTCAGATGTCTTTGGCACACGGGGTCGTGGAAGCTACGAGCAGGAGTTGGACTGTAAGAAGCTGCAGCGCTGCCCAACAGGCGCGTTCAAGTCTAGCGGCCGCAAGAACGCAATACTATAGGTATCTCCATTTAGCCCACGGCTCCTTTAATCGTCGCCACATGACAATGGAGCACTGTTTTGTGATCACAGTTGAATTGGCGGCACGTGCCACATTTTTGGACTTTCTTCACCTTCCTGGACTAAGTCATGTGGGGCCTTATCAGATGTGGGTCTACTCAGTGTGGAGCTCGGTGACTTGGCTTGTAAATCGTGGAGTTTTTGACATTAGTAAACTTACAGTGGCACGGGTTATGATGTAAACGGAGCTTTTGAAATGACTTTGGGCCCCATTTCTAAATGAACACCAGGTTTCTCAACTAGTTTTTTTGGACGAAGCCCGGCAGTCGTGAAACTTTCAGGCATTGTGTTGGGGGGAGGAGGGAGCATATACTCATGGAAATTTGGCTCGGGACCATGTTTCCGCTCACCATAGCTGGCACCAGTAAAGACATGTTGGATCCCATTGTGGGAAAAATCTGTAAACAGATGAATATCTTCCCTAGGAGACCAAAGCTTTTCTACTTATTTGGGCCCCCCGGATTTACATAAACAAACACTTGTAAACATTCACCCAGTCTTCAGGATAAGGGCAAGACCTTACAGTACATCACTGTACGAATCCAATTGCTTCACAGTACTGACTCCCTGAGTCTCTTTTATCCCCTACGGGCAAGTTTGACCCATCCAAGATGGCTAATTTTACCCAAATGAGAAAGCTGACCTCTGTTAGAAGTATAGCATATTCTTGAAGACAATATTCTTGCTGATATTAAAGACCTGTAAAATGTATAAAATCGTGCAAGAGCTTCGCCTGCTTCGTCAAGTTACACAAAATTAGTTTACACCATCTTAAGCTTGAGATGGAGAGTACTTGTGTATTTGACAGACCTTTGCCATTACTACGTAGCTAATGCAGCCTAGTACAATCGGCAATGATAGATATTGTGCTTGCCTCCTCAAAAAGAAGGAGGACATTTTCACGTTGTTTAATTTTATTCAAACAAGTTGTGTTCTTTAAAAAATAAACTTAATATGAAAAGTGAGATCGTTATTGGAACAGCTCATTGGCAAACTTATTACGCTGTTATTACAGTTCAGCCAGTTTTGCATTGAATTTGAAATACTGAAGGAAAAGCCCAAACTTAATCACATTTCTGCATCCGGAGGATGGAGCCAGCTTTTACCAAGGCCTCTCTCAAAGGGCATGGTAGAACAGTGTCAGGCATGCTAAGCCAAACATGCCTGGTCTTGCTACTTTAAACAGCAAGCATTGTTTGTGTCTGAGGAAAAAAAAAGAAAGAAAGCACGTTACAAAAACAGAACATATTTTGATTTCAGGCATCACACGATTATGAGGGACACCAGAGGTTTGCAGGTTATGTACTTTCCAAATCTAATGTCACTGTGACTTTTTGAATGGCCAAACATGCAGCATCATGTCTCCAAGTGGGATGTTGATGGAATTTCTTTACGCATGCGGCATGTCACTGTGTGCAGTTATGAATACCACTCCCCCCTAAAAAACCTTGTTTTACTATATACCTTTTGGTCCTTGTTAGAATTGAATTATTCTGTCCCAACAAATGAGATTCAGTTTGACAGGGCTGATATTTTTGTGCATGAAATATTCAAGCACACACATATCATTTTTTTTGTCTTTCATTTTTTGGACACTAGAATAATGCACGAGCTGCCCTTTAGGCCACAGTGGTGGACCTAGCCCTTCCCAACCATACCGTCATGCAAATACATTATGCAAAGCCTCTAGTCCCGTGGGAACCACAGGACTCTGCATGCCCAAGCTTCAAGGATATGACGTGTTCAAATGCCACAGCTTTTCTCAAGGACAACTTGCCGACTTCACGGACAACAGTATGGGACTTGTAATGCTCGGTCAGAAAAAAAGCTTGCTGCAGTATAAGTGAAACATTTTTTTGTAGCAGCGTCAGAATCCACTGACGTTAATTCAGTCAGAAATCACACGGAAAACACTTTGAATGCGCAATAAACCAATGACACAACGCTTTTAGTTGCATGTCCACTGAATCTAGCCACACTCGAGAGAAATGCGGGCATGTTTAATTTTTTTCACAACAGACCTTTGATTGACAAGTTGAGGGTAAATCAAACTGGAGGGGATATGCAAGTTGTGAACAAAGCGCAACCTAAGTGAGAAAAGACGATAGCAAATATTTAACTTATAAAAGCTGGCAGGCCAAATCACGTAATGTTAGCTAAAGAATGGCATGGACAAGAGTTGCTCCATGCTAATGCTTGTTCCATGAATGAACAAAGTATAGGTTGAGCTTTGCAAGATTCAAAGTTTAATCACAGTGAATAAAGTGTTTGTGACTTGCTGATTGTGGCTCACTATCATTAAGAGTTTGAATCTCAATTGCACATACTTGACTCTCACATAATAAAAACCAGAATGCGCTGTTCTCTGGAAATTGAGCCTTATCCAAAATTGCATGGATATTGCATTGTTTTCCTCCCGTAGGGTTTTTGAGTAGGAGTATGCTGTGGAGTTGATGTGGCCTGCGCTGATGGGTGCACCAGGGTCGCTTGTGACCAGACTTTCAGAATGAGAAAAAGGATCCTTTAAGTGATACTGACATGAAAATCTAAAAAGTCTTATTGATAGGCTATGTTCTGAGTTGGAATGTGACCACGGAGAAATTCCGTGGCCAAAACAGCGCATCTGCGGCCACTCGAGAGAGATCTGTGATTGACTGTAGATGGTGTCCAATGTCAAATTGTGCCGGTGGATACGTAATACCAGTTAATTTGCATATAGGGTGTGTCCGTAGCGTAGCGAGATGCTATAAAACCATGGAAAAGCCGTTCTTTCACCCCTTCCTGCTAGCTACTTGGCTCGAGTTTGTGCTATTTTGCTGAAACTTTATTATCGATCTTGCTACGACGTATTGTTATCTATCCATCTATCTAACAGTTATTTGTATCACCGAATCCTCCTCTTCGAAACTGTAATCCTCGCAGAGGATCTCCCTCTCACCCTCCGACATTTTTTGTAAATAACAAGTGACGAGCAGTACCGAGCCCCACCCACCCAGGAAGACAGTAGCCAATAGCTTTGAATTCTTAAAACCACACCTATTTTCGGCTGTGATTCAAACTCCCAATGTTAAAAAATGTGTTCAGATGGGGCATGTCAGTCTCTCTTTAAATCCCCGGTCCTTTGCAGACATGCACAACTGAAGCGTAGGAGACTGCAAAGGCACATACTGGGACGGGGCCCAAGTGGCACTAAACCAAAACCAGTTAAACCACTGATTTATATCAAAATTTGTGTACCACTTAACAATAAGACTACCCTTATAAAGGGTTTATGAATGCTTTATAATTTGTTTACTAATTATGTTTTGAAGCATTTATAAATCATCAATAAGCTCTTATAACAGATTAAGATTTAAAAAAAAGCAAGGGACCTGTTGCTTGCCAAATAGTGAGCCGACATTAACTGTAGTTAAGCCTCTGATCTCATTGCTTCGCTAGCAACTAGCAAGATGAGATTTAACAGAATAGATAAAAAGTGCAGCAGTAACTTGATCTTGCCAAATAGTGATCCTGCATTGATGTATGATAACTGTTTAAAAGTGTTTACAACCTAATTATAAACCATTTATAAACCCTTTATAAGGGTAGTCTTATTGTAAAGTGGCACCAAAATGTGTGATGTAAAAATAACATAAAATTTTACCCATTTCAAAGATAACAATCTACTTCTGCATTGTGGAGATTTTGTCTATACAATGTTTTAGGACGATATCTGAAACGCCAAGACTGTTTTATGACACTAATTTACTTAGCAAATGCCTCCAAACCATCCTGATGGCTGGGAATGGTATTTCTCACAACACTCGCAGTCAGTAAGATGTAACTATGTGTGGGATTTTACTATTAGCACCTTGTCATGTATACCGTTAGTAATTATAGTTTGTTCTCCATATGCATTCATTACATGTCACTCTGGTTTACAATGTCAGCTAAATGCCTAAGGTGTAAATGGAAATATACCTAACAGGATAGGCGTAGTTGGTAAATTTCAACCATGACTGACTTATAGTGGTGTGTAAAGTTTATCTGTCCACTTTCCTTATGCATGTTTTATATGCTGTGCTGCCAAGTGGTCGTGCATTATTAAACTCACTGAGACTGTAAATGAAATTCAGAGCTACACAAATTAACTTGACTAAACCTACTTTTGTGAATGCTAAATTCAAGGGTGGTTGGATTAGAAAATGTAACGCTTCACTTATGTAGATGATTATACCTCAAGTAGAGTCATCCTCTGTCATTAGTGTGCAGAAATGATGGCAGGGCAGTAATCAAAATGTTTGTTTGGAGCTGGGAATGGATGAGGTTTGTGACATTTGACAATGCAATGAGTACTAAAAAGTTTACACAGACAGTCATTAATATAGAATAGAGTGGAATGGAACTTTATGGTCCAATAAAGGCTGGATTTTTTTTCCTTTTGTCTCTCCTCAGACACACTAGATAAAAACAGCAGAAGGACATACATAAAAACCCAGAATACAACACATACTTTACAAAAGCAATCATATACAAGCCACATAAGGTCAAAGGTAATCTAGTTTTGATCAGTTGACTGACTGCCATTGGGGCAATAGATTTCTTATTTAGGTTCTTTTTTTTTGGCTACTGGCACTCTAAAGTGTCAGCCAGAGGGATATGGAAATATATTTTTTCAAGTTTTTTGTGATACCCTATAGACATTATCAGAATTATGTTGGGGTACTCAGCAGGTTGAGATAAAGGCTCACCAGATTGTGTTTCTCAGTATTTCACGATTGATGCTTGAGTGTCATAGCAAGGAGCATTCTTGAAGTAATAAGGTGTGTTTGTCACTTTGCAGGTGGGCGAAATTCAAAATGAATGGCTACGAGAATTTTATAAGGTAAGTTTGGGCTTTGCTTGTCGTCAGCAGTGAGCCTGTGTAGACACAGCCTTTTTTGTAACTATTGCTGAAATGCTTAAAGCTATGCACACAGTGTAAGAGACAGCATACCATTGCGTTTTTTTCCGTTCATTATGGCAGAGTATGATTTATCTTCCCAGTTTGTCTGGTTTACATACACTTAGAAGTATGTTTAGTTACGTGTGATGTGTGTTGTTGAAGCACCCAAACACATTTATCTTGTGCTGGTCCACTCTCTCAAGTTGCTGGCAGGGACGATATTACATTGGCAGGAGGCTCGCATTTCACTCAGCTACTCAGTATTCCACAGCAAGACCAAACGTTGCTGCTACTTCTCAACTTCTGATTTGATACTAGCACGGCGCCATTTTTACCACTCTCTTAGTGTGGAAAAAAAAGCTTATCATGGCTTAATGTACCAAATCCTCAACCAAAGACGGACAAATTTCTCTCATACATTTCTTGTCATAAACACTTCCACCTGTCAAAAAAAAAATCAAAACTGAAATTCTGTCAGAATCATGGTTATCAGCCAAGTAGGTTTGCACATACATGAATTTTGACCCCTGTTTCTTGGTGTACTTAAGACGAATAACACAACAACAACACACAGTATGGATGGATGGAGGGAGTATGGATGTCATCCCAACATTGAGCATTTTCCTCTCCATTATAAGGAAAAAGCTTAACGTGGGTTAATGTTCCAAACCTACTATCAAAGATCACCAAATGTCTCTCAGACGTCTCTTGTTAAAAGCTCTCCCCCATCCTTAAAAAAAAAATCTAATTTAAGTGCATAAAGATTTCTTCTAATGTTCTGAATTAATAATGGGCGTCCATAAAGAGGAAAAAGCTTAAGCTAGCTAACGTCCATACTCATAGGATCTCGGTATTGATTTTTTGACACGTGAAAGTGTTTATTACAAGACACGTGTGAGAGAAATTTGATCGTCTTTGATTGATGTTTTGGTACATTAAGCTACGTTACCGCCTGTTGGTTTGGCACGCTCTTCACAACGCGTTCGTTGTGTAGAGTAGTGTAACGTGCGTGGATAAGAAGACACGTTGGCCGCTGGCTGGCGGGTCTGACCCTTTAGTCGAGCGGTTAGCGATGTCTTCTGCGGTGCGGGCGGTACGGGTTCACTTCCCGGCCGCGGCAGTTCCTGTGGTTGCGTTGTCCCCCGAATTCGCTATATTGGTGTCAGAAGTGGGATGGGTCCGACCGTAAGGCCATCGGAAGCGTAGGTGCCCTGAGGCGTGAAGGAGCCTAGATGCTTAAGCGCGGGGACGCGTTTCCCGAAGGAGGGCGGTAGTGTAACGTGCGCGGATAAGAAGACACGCTGGCCGCTGGCTGGCGGGTCTGACCCTTTAGTCGAGCGGTTAGCGACGTCTCCTGCGGTGCGGGTTCGCTTCCCGGCCGCGGCAGTTCCCGTGGTTGCGTTGTCCCCCGAATTCGCTACAGTATTGTAACCGGTTATTTTCTTGCCCGGTGCGGGATTCGATACGGGGTGTACTGCACCACAAGGCGACATCGTTAACCGCTCGGCTAAAGCGTCAGACCCGTTAGCTAGGGGCTAACGTGTCTTATTAGTAGTTTACAGTAGCATGTTTTTGCGTTTTCATTTGGACAGATTCTTTCTTCTAAACAGTGCCTGTGTCGACGGGATTTAACTTTAACCGATAGCTAATCCGCAGGGCTGAGGGAACATAGGGGCTAGCCCCGCATTGGCTTCAATGCACTGAAAAACGATGAGCTCCCGCGGGACCTAATTCCTCTGTTTTGTTTTTGTTTTTTTTGTTTTACAACAGACTGTACACAAGTACAAGCCGCAGTTCATTGCCCTGCATTTCCAGGAGGTGGGAGGAAAGGACTACACGGTCAACATGGGCCACGCAGAAAGCTTCTTTTGGTAGGATGAAGACCAGATGTTGGGGTTTATTCTGAAAGATTTAGCGCGTGCCGAAGGCGGTCCGTCCATCTTAACTAAACCCCAGTCCTCGTGATAAGAAATGGATGTTGCTTTGTTATTTTTTTTAGTTAGATCAATTTTAGCTGGGACGGCCACCAAAACACACAAAGTTGTTGTTTAGGCCTGCTAGATGTATAGTAGGTTGCAGTATCACGAGGAGGCAAGATATAAGTTTACTGGTTTAACAGAGAACGACTGGTACATGGGTACACTACAATCAGAGGCGCTGTCACTACACTGAGTGCCCTCTAGCGGCAACGTGGGCTTTATAGGCCACTGTATTAATGCGAACAATAAAGTAGTCCCACAACACACTAGATGGCTATTTGGAGAGAAAAAAAAACCAAACACCATTCTCATGTTTTTCGTCGCTTGTATCTTAGTTTTAAACCATCAGATTTCGCCGTTCACATGCATTTCCTAATACACGTGTTTCCTTGTGTGCAGGAGCATTGAGTCAAGTGAAGAAATGAGAGAATTTGACAGAGCCTGCATTTATGTGGACAACCAGTTCAAAGCGGAGGACAGCTTCACGGTGAGAGCAAAAGGAAAGCCGTTCCCTAGCCGGGCTGTTCGCCTCTTCTACCACTAGATGGAGCCCTCCTCCATGCTAGTGGTTCGTCTTGGTCTAATGCACCTTCTAGCTGTTGGATAATCTGCTTAAAACGTCTAAAATAAAATCCAAACCCTCTAGTGTGCATTAGTTGCTGCTGCCTTACGAACATGAGTTCTGCACAAGGAGCAACAGAAAGCCGGGGTGAATGAGAGTTTGTGATTTTCATTATTGTCATCTCCCATTCCAGCCAATTTGGTCGTGGCACGGATCAGGTTCTCACCATTTTCCCCTTCTCACCATCTTCCCAACACATAAAGCCTACCAGTAAATTATCTGGTTAGCCTCTTGCTTTAAAGAAAATATTAAGAGAAAATTATATAAATCCATACCTTTGTGCTCCTCGAAGACCCAGTTTAGGATTCATGTGTCACAGTCACGCCACGTGCTCTTCCCAATGTCTTTAAAAACACCAAATGCTTTGTTTGTCCATCTCTACAGTAATCTGAAGAGCTCTAGATTTAAATTCTGCATGTTTGTACATTTTTTCTAATTTTACCACTAAAGGATTCAGGGTTTGGGCGTTAACAACCGGTTCAGGCTCATTGCTGACTTTTGACAGCCATTGTCGAACAACTGTGAAACAGAGGAACAATGGGATCTTGCCCTAATCTCTTTGAATATTCTGTTAATATTTTTCATATATGTTGACTTATAGCTCAAAGTGTGGGCTGCAGTGGGATGCATCATTTATTTTGCAGAAGGTTTTTAGGTTTGTCCTGTGTGCAGCTGTAAGCCTACTACAGAAAACAAACGTGCACAAGTAAAGCCCCAACCTTCATGCCAGTCACATTGATCTTAAAGATCTAGTAGGATACAGTGTGCTGCAATACTCATAGTTACCTGGTGTGGGCACCAACAGTGGTGAGGTGTTTAAAAGGAGGTTTATAAAGATATTCTTGGCACTACTCAGGTCTCGTATCCTCATCTATCCTTTAACTCCCAGTCTCCTTTAAAGCTTTAGTCTGAGCGTGTGTGTGTGTGTGTGTTTCAGTTAGACGAAACTGCTATTATGGAGTTGCCGGTAGTCCACTCGTGTTATAAGCACTGCCTCAATCTCTGCACCGGTCGTGACAGCCGACTCTGGACTCCCACCTCCTCTCAATGACTTCTTATACCAGAACCAATCTCCAGTTTTATGCCACAGCAGATACGAGCTGTGTCAGCTGGGTTACTTGTGAGCATTGTTCATAACAGGCTGACCGGTGAATGCCGGGGCTCAAACTCTGTCTTGGTAGGGCACATCCCCTAAGTGAAGAAGGTGGCTGAGTATTTCTCAAACTATTAACCCTTACTCCTCCCAGGTGATGCCCACAGACTGGACTTGTGACAGTAGGGGTCAATGGTTGTGTCTTTAGGCCGAGGTGTGTGAAGTAAAGGGGAAAGTCAATGGCCAGGTGTGGAGGAGACAGGGCAAAGTCAATACATTTAACTCTAGATTAAAACTATTGATCCCCGCCCATTTGTACACGATAAATAAAGTGTGAGGGGGGTCGGCAGACAGCTAGGACTGCGTTCCCCCCGTGCCGGAGCGGTTGCACCCTCCATTCCTTGCCCTGAGAGGGTTGCACTCTCCCCATGCCTCATTCTCATTTCGTTGGTGCCACCTGCATTGATTTTCAATTTGTTTCCCCCTGGCTTCGGATCATCAGTTATATGGCCAAGAGAGAGTTTGGGGGGGGGGGGAGCTGCTTTCAGAGGGGCTGCAGAAGCAGAGGGGGGCAGACTTGCATGCATTCTTGGTACAAATGGTGTTTTGATAAAAAATCACTTGTAAGTCAATATTTTTTTATTAAACTGTGCACAAACCTGATTGATGAAGATGGGTGTTTGGCAGAGTATGTGGAGGAGAATAACTATCTGCACCGGAGCACTTGTGTGTGTGCGTGTGTGTGTGTGTGTGTGTGTGTGTGTGTGTGTGTGAGTGTGTGTGAATGTGAGTGTGTGTGCGTGCATGCATTTGCATTAGTATTTGTGAATGGGTGCCTCACTGTGCATCATATATATATATATATATATATATATATATATATATATGTGTGTGTGTGTGTGTGTGTGTGTGTGTATATATATATATATGTTTTTTTTATTATCTATCCATTTATTTATTTAGTTTTCCTCATGGCATAGAGAAAAAAATCTTCACTTCTTATGTAGGAACAGTCTATAGCTGGGTGTTTGTTTTTTAGAGTTAAATACAAGGAACCCCCCCCCCCCCCCCCAAAAAAAAACAAAACTCGTCAGTCACTCATTTCTGGTCACAGGGCCCAGCCACGGGGACTCTTCTCCATCCCATGAAATGAGGATGGCTTTGGCAGTGAAGATGAATGGTCTCTTCAGGGAGAGATCTCTCATGCTGGGGCTGGTTGGGTGCAAAGCGGGCCGTCACGCCCCAGACCCTTCGGGTGTTGGCTGATTTTTCTTTGCCCCCCCCCCCCCCCCGTCACAGCCGTGGCGCTGGCAGACAGGGGGCCTACTGCTTAATACCTTTTAAATTGTTTTAATTTTCTGTCTTTATTGATCTCCCGGGGCATGATTAATCAGATCAGTGGAGCAGGCGGTTAGTACATTAAAAATTGTCAGCCCACGTCAGGGATGATTGGGTGCTAAAGTGTGTGTGATACTGTCTGTGCATGTGTGTGTGTGTGTGTGTGTGTTGGTTGGGCGTTTATGTGCTCTTTGTATGTCTCTAGTTTTTAACTTTCATTTATGTCGGGGACGGGGGAGTTGTGTTCATGCTCTGTTTGCTTAACTCCAGTACCGGGGCTGTTCTTTTAGCAGCTGCCCTTTGCAGCAATTGTACGCAAATAAAGATTTTTTTAAATTTTTTTGCAAAGCTATTGGATTTAGACCTTCGGATTTCACGGCAGATTTTCGCTTTCAGAGGCAATCGGCAAGCTGTGAGAATCAAACAGAAATAAAAGTGAAACTTTAAGTAAAACAAGCAGTACTGCTGCAAGATTATTGCAGGATTAGCTGCACAGCTCACAGCTAGGATGGGTTCATTTGAGGTGACTGAATTTCCCCAAGGGGGTTAATAAAGGGGCGGCACAGTGGCGCAGTGGTTAGTGCGGTCGCCTCACAGCAAAGAGGTTTCTGGGTTCGAGCCCCTGGGTAGTCCAACCGTGGGGGGTCGTCCTCTTGTGTGGAGTTTGCGTGTTCTCCCCCGTGTCTGTCTGGGTTTCCTCCAGGTGCTCTGGTGGCCTCCCGCAGTCCAAAGACATGTCGGTCAGGTGAATCGGCCGTACTAAATTGTCCCTAGGTGTGAATGTGTGTGTGTGTGTCGGCCCTGTGATGGACTGGCGGCCTGTCCCGGGTGTCTCTCCGCCTGCTGCCCAGTGACTGCTGGGATAGGCTCCAGTGTCCCGCGACCCCAATGGCGATAAGCGGCTTGGATAATGGATGGATGGAAGATTACACGTTATCATTTTTCATGTTATAAGGTCATTGTCTCTTCCTTGGGATTAAGTTATTGTAATATTTCCGCTCCTTCTTTCTCTCCGCAGGCTTTGGGAAGCATGTACTTCATCCACAAGGCACTGAAAAACATCTATCAGTATGATTTCACCGGTAAAGTAATCTCCTCCTGACTTGTGTGCCATTTCCATTGACTGTGAATACCGAAACATAATGACACGAGTTTTGTGGCCTCGTGACAGATCAGAGCAATTTTTTGCATTAAATATAGACAATGTTTTCATAACACGAACCAACCACTCCCCTTGCATCCTGTCTCATTATTTCCGTTCATTGCTTACACGACTGAGCGATGTTGCATATCATTGACAAGATCCCCGTTTACGGTTTTTTGATATCAGGCATGACTCATTTTGTTGAAAATCGCAGATTGATCGGTCGCCCCCCCCCCCCCTTTTCGCTCGACATTTGCAAGGAAACTGAATTTAAAGCGGCGCCGTTATCTTCCTGTTGCATAGTCCGGTCACGTTAGACATGAAAAAGCTCCGCGGAAAAGCTTATGGAAGGACCATAAACATCCTGGGCCTGCCACTTTCTGTGTGGCCCGGGCCGATTGGTGCTCGCCAAACGCGGTCTGATGGCTTGCTTATAGATCCTCTCATCAGGTATGCCACTCTGATGAGGTTAACACCAGTTTATTGATTGCTGTTTGCATGTTTTCTCACTCTTTTACCCCTCACGCCCTTCTCGTTCTCCCCCCCCCTCTCTCTCCCCCCCCCCTCTCTCTCTGCTCCTCGCAGTTAAGGATTTTAAGGCAGTGTCAGGGAAGAACAAGTATGTGGGCTCCCTGGACAGAGTAACCACAGCGGAGAAAGAAAAATTCCCAAAGAATTTCTGGCCTGACGTGAGTATATGTGTGTGTGGGGGGGGGGGGTGGGGGGATGGGGTAGGGGTGGGGGGTTTGAGTGGGCCAGAAGGAGATATAGGGACAAATGAGTCTACTGGGGTTGGAGGGGTTGTGTGCCTATTCTGACAAGAGAGATCAGACAGATTATCTCCACGAAAATCAATAACTACACCGGTTTGGCCCTCCGCTGACACAGATCGCTGTTGTTTTGTGACTCATTTCCATCTCTGTGTGGTCTCTTGCAGTTTAAGTGGTCCAGAAAGGGCTTCATGAGGACACGGTGGATCATCCACAACCAGTACGTATTCTGTGCCAGCCATTGCTTTCAACACTTGATAGTGAGACCACCGAAGCTGCACGATTCAGACTTGCCGTAGGTCAGATAGTTGACTAACGAGGGTTTTGGGTGAAAGTCTCGGCAGAACAAGCGGAGTGGAGCATTCGGGTGGATTGAGTGTATTTTGTTTGGCACAAATAGATAAACTTGTATTTTTTTCCCCCGGATCCCCCCCCCCTTTTTCTCCCCAGTTGTACCCGTCCAATTACCCCACTCTTCCAAGCCGTCCCGGTCGCCGCTCCACCCCCTCTGACGGTCCGGGGAGGGCTGCAGACTACCACATGCCTCCTCCGATACATGTTGGAGTCGCCAGCCGCTTCTTTTCACCTGACAGTGAGTTTCACCAGGGGGATGTAGCGTGTGGGAGGATCACACTATTGCCCCCCCCTCCCCTCCCCTCCAAAACAGGCGCCCCGACCGAACAGAGAAGGCGCTAGTGCAGCGATCAGGGCACATACCCACATCCGGCTTCACGGCCAATTGTGTGTGTAGGGACGCCCGACCAAACCGGAGGTAACGCGGGGATTCGAACCGGCGGTCCCCGTGTTGGCAGGCAACGGACTAGACCGCTACGCTACCCGGACGCCCCGATGAGCTGCGTTTTAATGTTTGCTTTCAACCGAGAGCCCCCAGAATTCCTTAAACATGACGTTAAAAATCGTACAAGTGTTGTTTATGACGATTGAATAAATGCTGCACGTTTTGAATTGACTAAATTAAGGGGGGGGGGGGGGAGACCGGACTCGGAACATCCCCGAAATCAAATGAGCGTTTCATCGCCCCTACTCGAGATGTTGGGAGCGCTCACCTAAAATTTCTCACCGTTGCCCGCTGGCTGAAGGTAATGTTAGTTGAGCAAACACCTGGTGTTTTCCCAGTGCCATAATCACTGTTTGTCCTCCTGTGTCGTTTCCGGGGGACGTGAAACAAAAGGGCTGTAAGTCCGTCCTCCCAGCGAGTCTTTCAAACCCAGTCGCCGGAAGACTTTGGGTACCCCACGGTTCTCACACTTCACATGTTAACCCGGCCGAGACGGGACGGCCGTCTGGTAATCAATGAGGCTGCAGCCAGAAGGTCGGAGAATCCCGGCCGCGGACAGCCCTGTCCCGTTCCCTCTGGGTATTTCCCTGCAGCGCTGGAACAAAAAAAAAAAAACGACAGACAATTATTCACCGTGTCTGTAGTAGCTCCCACCGAGGCCGGTCTAGCAAACACCTTATGTTTTCTCAGTCCCCATAGTCACTATTTGTTCGCCCTGCGTTGTTGCCTGGGGGGGGGGGTGTAAGGGAAAAAAAAGAACAGCCTCGAACCCGCGTGTCACAAGATGAATCAACACAGCTTGTGTGTTGGATGCACATTAATTGTTTTGTGGTGACAGCCGGAGAAAAGGAGCGAGCGCTCGGCACGGAAGACAAATGGGCTTGTTTACTGGCAAGCTCTACCAGAAGGTGCACCCACCGATAAGAAGGAAGCGCTTCATACGTGGACACACCTCCGAGCGCAAGCACAGGCACATGCGTGCACACGTGCACACACACACACACACACACACATCGCACCGTACAGCAGGTTTTACTGTTGTTAGCATGCCCCCTGTTTTTTACTTGGTCTGTCACATATCACCATATTGTTTGTGTGTCTGTGTGCGTGCTTGTATATGTGGTGTGCTCTTCGTAGAGGTCTGGACCTGGTGAACGTCCACTTGTTCCACGATGCCTCCAACCTCATTGCCTGCAACTCCAGTCCCTCCATCTACTCGGCTAACCGCGCAAAGGCACTCAGATACGTCATCAACCGGTCAGCTTTCCACCTGTGCACGTCATCGCTGAACAATCAAGATATTGATCCGTGTCAGATTTTACATACAGGCAGATACTGTGGTCAATATCTTGTATAACAGAGCTGTATTCGGAATAAGCTGTTTGTATGTATCTTGATTTCCCCGTGACTTATCCGCGTATGAATCCACAGAAGGTTCTGGATATTATATGGACACGCATAAGCTGTAAACCTGCCCCGGTATCCGGGCAAATGTCCTTAATTATGTCACCTAGGTCAGGTTTCTGTTCAGCGGGGGTACAGGCCTATCACGGCTCTTGTGAAAAAGCGTATCGGAGTGAGCTCAAACCGACTCGTAGATAGAATACTTTTCTGCCCCGGAGTTGTACCCAAACGTCTGGATAATGTGTGTATAAATGTACTGAGGGATGGTCTGAGAGGAGACGATCCCAACGCGGAGCTGCGGCTCATACCAGTTTTATGGTCTTTCCAGGATATCGGACAGCAGCAACACCCCTCTCCCCTTCTTCCTGTTCGGAGACTTTAACTTCCGTTTGGATACGCTCAGTCTAGTCCAGGTAGGCCGTGATCTGTGCACGGTTTTTGTGTGCAGGTTAGTATCATCAGGGTGTGTAGTCCGTTGGTTGTTTGACAGTGAATATAGGAATTGTTGAAAATATTTGCTTCCAGTGTGCGTGTATGCATTTGTTTGATACTATGTAGTCATCGTCTTTGTGAGTGTGTGTGCGCTTGGTCAGTCAAAATAATATCCGTGTAAAATTGTCTGTTGTAATAGTCTCACTGTGTGTGTGTGTGTGTGTGTGTGTGTGTGTGTGTGTGTGTGTGAACAGTACCTATCCACTTCAGCAGACGTGCAGACTGTGAAGAAGGACAGCAGTAACGAAGTGGAGAAAATCATCTGCGAGGCGAAGGACAACGACCACAAGGTGATTTCAGCAGCCTTACCGCCAAGTAAACAACCCCTCTACTGTTTGTTTACCGCCTGGTTTTTTCCACGCCGCAGGTTCTGCTCCATATTGAAGCCAAGCTGTTTGCCTACCTGCACCAGGCTGTCTTCAGGGAGGACAATGGCAAAGCAGTAAGAACATAACCTGACCTTTCCCCTGCTCGAATGATATCAGCTACAGTAACCTCTGAGAGTCTCTGCTCCGACATTGACCCACATTATAGAGACCGCTGGGCTGCGGCAGTAGATAAAACCCGATTAACTTTTAATCTTGTGCAATTTGATCGGCGTGATAGTACTTGTTAAATAACCACCGGAAGTTTTGAAAGCTCCTTTGATATTCCACGTCTGACAGGACGTGGAAGCGGGGCAGGCCCATGCAGACCGGCAGTTCCGACAGTCTGGCTGGCGTTTGTTCCCTTGGACAGTGATTTTTGTTTGTTTAGCTTGGGAATTTATTGGATTTTTTTTTACCCAGACCCCATTAAAACGTTATCGGGACTTATTTAGAATCATCGTACAGACATTTACTTGGTCACTCCAGGGTCGATGAAACACACCGCTTTGCTGAATCTTCTCACCGGGCGTCAGGACAGTCCAGTGAGGCGACCGTTTGAGCATTCAAACACAACGAATGATGAAAACTCGCCGTACAGTCAAATGTATCTTGATTTATTTTGACTTTACTCGGAATACATTTTGAACGGGAGCAAAATATGATTTGGATTTGGAATTATTTTGGAATTATTTGGAATTTGGATTTGGAATTTGAGTTGGAATTTGATTTGGAATGACCTCTGATGACTAGTAGTTCTCCTGCTTTCTTACCTTAAATGCACTTATTGTAAGTTGCTTTGGACAAAAGCGTCAGCTAAATGACTAATGTAATGTAATTACATTTTGTAGGTGATAAAATACACCCCAACCATTTATAAACTTGGCCCTTTTGAGGGCCGAAGTCCTGGTGGTAGCTACAGCCGCGGTGTGGAGGCCGCAGGGAAAACAGATTTGCAGAAGTGAAGAATAAAGTCCTTTCGATTAGATGGGAAAGTATGTTCGGTGACTATTTTGTCAACAGAGCATATTTAGACCTGTCCGTTGTGCTGTGAGCTTCCTGTTTTTGAAGAGGAGGTATGTCATGGCTTTTGAAGGCTCAGGCGACCGCCTCATCGAGCTGTGCTGCAGCCCGCTGAGGAGATGCAGCGAAGTGATAAGCCTCATAATACCGGAGCAACCGGCGAGGTTTTCGTCTGTGCTGTTCTAAATGATACCCGGCAACGTTTTAATGTGGTCTGGGTTGACAAAACGGGAACATGTCCTTTAAAGATATCCTGTCGTTCTAATAAGAAACGTCTTTTCTACCCACCTCCCCCCAGCTTTTGAAATACGACAAAGAAGTCACGGCCTTTCATGATGTGGTTAGAGAAGAGCAAATCCTTTTCCCACCCAGGTAAGCGTCCAAGCCGAGCTACTGGCTTTAAAACCGCCGTGTGTAGACCCCTACACTCATCTCTCTCTCTCCCTCTCCCCCAAACTCTTGTCTCCTTACATCAGTTACCCCTACAGCGAGGAGTACACCAAGCCTACCCAGTACATGAACACACGCTGTCCTTCCTGGTGTGACCGTATCCTCATGTCACATGCTGCCCAAGAGTTCATCCATAGAGTCAGTTCCTGCTGTTTTGTTTTTTTTGTTGCATTTTAACCACTTCAAACTCCTTCAGCTGTCTACCGGCTATAAAAAAGGAAGTTTGCTTTTCTTTGCAGAGGGAGGACGCTGAGAGGAGCGTGGTTTATAACACACTGGGTCCTAATGTCTGCATGGGAGACCATAAGGTAACATTTTGGGTAACAGCAGTGGGCTAACAAACAACAGCTGTACAGTAAACTGATCTAACTTGGGTGTATTCCCTTCTGTTTTTCCTACAGCCTGTTTTCTTGTTCTTCACACTTAAGACAAATCACCACTGACAGGGATCCCTTTAGAAGGTAAGAGTATGTTCCCGTAGGAAACAGAAGTCGCCGACTTCTGCAAAGATACACTTCTGAAAGTGTATCTTTGCACTGCTCAATAAGTGAGTTTGTGTGTTTTCGCGCACGTGTGTGTGTGTGCAAGTGTGAATGTGTCTCTCGGTGTTCATGGATTCCAGTGGGACCGTAGCGCCAGAATGATCACAGTAATCTCGCTCGGCTTCGTGGGTCTAGTCCCCGGAGTGTCATAACCAAGGCTGGCCCAGCGGGTTGGAGATATCTGCTACGATGAAATATTTCCAGGACACAGCCGGTTTCCTTCGTGCATAATGTGGTTGGACCAGCGGTCATCAGCACTTTTCTCTGATCTATGTCTATCGGATCCTCTCCTCTGTCACTGTGGCTACACCGAGTGCAACGCTGGCCCTGCTCTCCATTAATTAGCAGACGGCCGGTCGGCCGGAGAGACATATATTGTGCTGGGCCAGAGTATTGGCATTTTTACGGCAGTGATTTTGTTTTGCTGCCATTGAAATGGCTTTTTCAAAGGCTGTGCAATTTTTTCATGAGCATCCCTGAAATGTATGATGAAATGTATGTATTGGAGGGACACACAGAGGTGTCAAAGGGCTTTACAAATTTAGTTGGGTTTGCTTTGAAGAAGTGATTCAGTGTCCCATAGCTCCCTCCGTGTGTGTATTGGCCTCTTCAGGATGTCTAAGAAATGTTATTCCCGCGGAGACGTCATTGAAATTTTAGTTTAGTGTCATTGACACGGGTCATTGCAGCCAAATGGTCACCGCAAGAGAGCTGTTAACTTCAGAGGAGCGATGCATGTTGTCAAAATTAGCATTTTGCTACTTCTAACTGTTGAAAATGGGAAGTAATAATGAATATGAATTTAAAGGAAACATTGGGAAAAGGTTAGTTAACGTGACTTGTTGGTTTTCAGAACTATTGCAGTGGCACTTCTGTAGCCAGAGATGTCATTGGAGATGTAAAAGAGTAATGGCGTGGTCATTATTTTGTGAGATGGTATGACATAACATCTCATAATATCTCAGTCAACAGACATAACATCTCAGTCAACAGACATAACATCTCAGTCAACAGACATAACATCTCAGTCAACGACACAGAAGGGAGCTGTTATTTTTTATCATAGGAGTGTTTTTTTGTGCAGGTGTCAGTGTTCAGCAACATTTAAAGAGAAATAGCTTTCAGAATAATGGTTTACCTCCGTAGTGGGACAGAATTTATTTTTTCCTTGTGTAATGACTGCTGGGATAGGCTCCAGCGTCCCCGTGACCCTGAGAGCAGGATAGACGGTTTGGATAATGGACGTGTGGATTGTTTAATGATCTGTTGAATAATGGGTTTTCTTCTGACGGGTCTATGGTTCCCCGTTAGAGCACAGCTTGGTATTTACTCTGTGACAGTACCAATACAATGTCAGTGTCCTGTAAACATGAACGTTTTCCTTTACCGTCCAGGTTTGTTGTCCTTTGGAGGACCTGCCACACCACAGTATCGATAAGAGAGGGTCCACGACACGATCGCTAAGCACCGCATCCTCACCTCGTCCAGCCTCGGGGCCTAACTGAATGCCACCTTCACCCCCCCCACACATCGCCGGTGTCCAACATCAGATCATCCTGCAACCCATTGATTCCCGCGGCTGGGGTTGACATCATCACAAGTTTGATCATCACCGGCAATATGGATTTTTTTTTTTTTGACAGACAATTTTCCCGATCTTCCTCTCGGCCACAGATCTTCAGTCCTCTGATGACTCAGTGGCGCCGGAGAGGATGCCGGGACTCCCTTCTTGCAGTCGGCGACTTCTGTTTCCAGCTCCATTGCAAAAAACTGCTCCGTAAATGTGACCAAATGGTTTGTAACTGTGAGTTAGCTCTTGCCCAGGACCCGTGTGAATATGATTGTGCATGTCTGTCGGGTAAGTCGATGGAAAGACGTCAAGTTGCGCACACACCCACCCACGTACATGCATGCAGTCACGTATACACTTGAGTAAGAAGTGTAAACCAATCTTAAAGCAGCGCGGGTGCACCAGTAAATAATGAGCATCACTCCTGCCGACATGCTTGCTCGATGTTATTATCTTTATTTGGCTGTTTTTATTCAGTTATTTATTCTAAGAACACTGTCAATATGAGATTTGTACACGGCGGGTAAAGAGGACACAGGAATGCTGCTATCTCAGTTTGTCGACCAACCTCACACGAACCCACACTCGCTCTAAAAGGGATCTCCCACACACACACACACACACGCGCCATCTTTTATAGTTTTCGCCACCTACTCACAGCTCGTGATGTCTTGGCTGCAGTGAAATTAAGACTGTGTGTTGAATTAGGCTTGTATAGATGTCAACCAGCTGTTTCTGGCATCTGTAAAGCTGTGGAAGGGGTTGTCGACAAGTGTTTCTGGAGCAATTAGACCACTAATGTTATCGCTAAACAACCACAAATACTTTATAACCTCATATTATTGCCACATCACTAGACTGACGGTCATGAAACAGAAGTGTAGAGTCTCGCCCACCTTGACTTCATGTGATATAAGTACAAAGACCATTTCCCGGGTGTTGTAACACACGCCGTTTTCTATGTAGCATGTGGTAACTACTTTATACTGTTTATAACAAGTGCATTATTCTACGAGCTGTAACCAGTCAGTTGTTGATTCTCTTTAATAACACTTTTTACCCTACAAGGTGTACTGACAGTCGAATTTTGTCTTCGCCTCTGCACCGCACGGCGAGTTCCACCGACACGCCCCCCCCCCCTTCTGCTTTGGCTGGTTCCGCGTCGTGTCTTTGCCAAAGGACCGTCAACATGTTTACCACGCCACTGTCACACCGGAATGCGGACGGTTGTTATTGACTTACTGTACCGCCTGATTTCAGAGTGTGCGCACACACACACACACTGATAAAGGCACATACATAAACACTGACACACCACTCAACATGTGAATGGTGCTAGAAGAGGGATTTTTTTTGCCCCCTCCCCTCCCCAATTGTATCCAGCTAATTACCTCACTCTTCCGAGCCGTCCTGGTCGCTGCTCCACCCCCCTCTGCCGATCCGGGGAGGGCTGCAGACTACCACATGCCTCCACCGGTACATGTGGAGTCGCCAGTCGCTGCTTTTCACCTGACACAGTGAGGAGTTTCACCGGGGGTGGGGGTGGGGTAGCACGTGGAAGGATCACGCTATCCCCCCAGTTCCCCCTCCCCTGCTGAACAGGCGCCCCGACCAGAGGAGGCGCTAGTGCAGCGACCAGGACACATACCCACATCCACATCTGGCTTCCCACCCAAAAGACACGACCACTTGTGTCTGTAGGGACGCCCGAGCCAGCCAGAGGTAACACGGGGATTCGAACCAGCGATCCCCGTGTTGCTAGGCAACGGAATAGACCGCCGCGCCACCCACACGCGCTAGATTGATTCCGTAGTTGTGTATTTCTTGATCCGTAGCACCAAATGTGGATTGTGCGTTTGTGTAAGTGCGTAAGTGATTGGCCGGTCTTAATTTTGGATGTGGTTTTAATAATGAACAATTAAAAGACTTGTTAATCGGTATTTTTTTTTTCAAAATCTTCTTGAGGCTTTGCAAGATGCCCCCACACACCTTTGCCACAAAGCACGGTGTTTGCGCACCAGTCCCCAAATATCTGTGCGGAGCTGGGCTCGCGGGCATGCTCGTGTAACGGGCCTGGTCGCGGAGACGCGGAGAGGCTCGTGCGAAAAACACGCGTCCCCAAAGTATTGTGCAGGATCAATAACGCACGTGTCCGAGCGGAGGGCTTAAAGGGCCCCTTGTCAATAGCGGCGCTGTAGCGGCTGATTCATGGTTTGGTCAATGCGTTGTAATGCTCGCCCGTCCGGCGCGCGGAGGGTCGATACGGGGTCAATACGACCATTACTTCAAGCCGGCGCGTCGCTTCTCTGCAGCTCTCATCACACAAACACACGCATGTTCACGGTGTTTTACTTTTGTGAATAAAGTATTTTCTTGGAAAACCCCCCGTGGAACATCGCTCAGCCCCCCCTCCCACCCCCCGGTTTCTGCAGTGTATTTTTCGTCCGCCAGGGGTTTGGGCTGCCTTCTCCCCGCTGTGCGTTCAGCGTTTACTGTAAATCACGAGGTCTCGTGAGTCACGCCGCTTCCGGTAAGCGACACGTGGCGGTGTGTTCTTATCAGCCGTGCCCGTGTTTTACCACCGCAGGAAGCGGGCCTGCGTGTGGAGCCGACATACTTCCTGCCACGGGGGGGATCCTGCAGAGAGGGTTTCGAACCTACGAAACGCTGTTTAGTGAGCCGCCGAGGACCGGGCTCGGTCTCGCTCCCTGAAGGCAGTGTGGAGTCTTGGTGAAATAAAGTCGATAAACATCTTGATATCACCAGCAGTGTCATGCAAACTCATAAAAGAGGAGCGTTTCATGTCCCCTGTGCAGTTCATCTTGTGGGAAACAACTTGAACTTGGGTGTTGCTCAGGTTTCAAAACGTCTTGATTGGGTTTCATCAGCCTAATGCAAATTTGGGAATTTACCCCTTGCAAGCTAACCCCAAGGTGAACTAATACACGTGCATTATATATTCCTATTCTATAACTGTCGGGTTCAGCCATGCATATGGTGAAAAATTCATACACACACACACACACACACACACACACACACACACACACAGACGGGTGACAAAGGCAAAACCAGCAAAGTGTCGTAGTGAGTAACCATTCAGTGACCCCCCTCGTGCCCTGTGGATGGGGGGGGCATTGTCATCCTGGGAGAGACCACTCCCCATCAGGACAGGGACGTTTCATCACAGCATAAAGGTGATCACTCAGAGTAACTTTGTATTGATTTGCAGTGACACTTCCCTCTAAGGGGACAAGTGGACCCAAACCATGCCAGGAAAATGCCCCCCCCACACACACACACACAGCATAACAGAGACCCCGCACCCCCTCACTGTAGGGGTCAATTCATTTGTCACCTGTCTGCGTTTATATTTATATATAAGGACTGCTGTGTTATTTGTTATCATGGCGTCTAGCAACTTGTGTTTTTCAGAGTGATGGTCTTGGAGACCCTAACCATCACCACATACTGAGCAGTTGCACTGTGTGTGTTGATTCAGAGCTTTCACTCCGATGCTGTTTTATGTCTTCAGTATGAGGGTCCCGGAAAAGCACCCAGGAGACAAAAAAAAACTGGTTGTGGAGGAGGGGGGGCTCAACTGTGAATTGGCACTCAAAACAACGGGCATTCATACGAAACGTGGTTGTTTAACGAATACACACATGAAGGTCAAGGGTCAAGGTGGTCAGTCATTTTATTCCCCCGTTAGAAATTCTAAAATAGCTGTAAACGTCAAACGCTTCACTATTTGCCCGTGAAGCTCCTTAAGAGCCTCCAAACACAACGGCGACTTTATGCTGGAAGTACGTTCAGCTGGTTATTTTAGGGAAATTATCCTATCATGTCATTTTTTTGGGGGGGGGGGTCCCCCTTTTTCACCCTAATTGCACCGGGCCGATTACTCCACTCTTCCGAGCCGTCCCGGTCGCTGCTCCAGACCCGCTCTGCCGATCTGGGGAGGGTTGCACCTCCTCTTGTCACCGGTCAGTGCAGCCCGGTATCACGCCAAAACGTTTAATATACACGCTGGACCAGCGGGCGTATTACACGCTTTGGCGTGATACCGGGCTGGTCAGTGGAGGATCACGCTATTCCCCCCCTCCCCCAGTTCCCCCTCCCACCCCGAACAGGCGTCCCGACCGACCAGAGGAGGCGCTAGTGCGGTGAGCAGGACACATACCCACATCCGGCTTCCCGCCCGCAGAAGCCCGACCAAGCCGGAGGTAACACGGTGATCATGCCGGTCTTAAGCAAACAGGTCCTCCTGGACCGCCTTGGGCTCCTTTCTGGGCCCACCGGACCCAGCAGCGGCGCGCTGAACCCTACAGGGCGTGGCTCTGCTCATTGATTTTGTGTGTGAGTAGGTCGATGGCGGAGGGGGGGGGTCGATGGAGGGGGGGGGTCAGCGTTTTCAGTTCAGCCTCAGAACACTGGTAAATCATGCAAGATTTGACCTCTGACCCGTGCACCTTAACTCAGCGGTCGTGCATTTATCTCACGGTGTCACGTTAACCGTCGCTCAAGTCGGCGCGAGGCCGCAGAGCGACGCGCGTTCGTTTCCGCGCGGAAGCGCGTTTGAAGGAGCACGACACGATCCCCAGATGATACGCTATAAATAATACACAATCGTTTATTGCACAGTACCTTTTTTTACACAAATTAAATGCTTAGAGGCTTACCATACGTTTTAGAGAGAGCATACACACACCTGCATTTAAACAACTTAAAACAGCTTGAAACCGCAACTCGGACTCTGTGCACAAGTTCTTGCAACAGGAGCGCCGGTTTGATGTAAAAACCCGATCCAGGAGCGCGGAGAGCCCCGCCGGAATACAGCTTCACCCCATCGCCTATGAATAGATCCAACTGAGCACGCTCGTTTCATTCATGAATTCAACATCAGAAATGGTGATTCTAGGCCTAACACCACGTGACATCTGAATAGGGGTTGGAAAGATATCGTGATGCCATAAAATATATTATTCACGTGTGTGTGTGTGTATATATATATATATATATATATATATATATATATATATATATATATATATATGCATATGCAATGTTTGTAAAACTTGTAAAATACAACTGTACGTTCAGACTGATGGGGCGAGAGGGCCTGTATGTGTTGCACGTGAACTGCACAGTCTGCGAGAGAGTCCGAACAAACACAAAACCGATTAAATCTCGTCGCTGATTACAAACGCAGCCGGCTGTAACGCAAAACGCTGGGGAATAACGGAACCGCTCAGTCACTTCTGCAAGCTCACACTACTTACCCGGCAACAGCTCCCTAAGACAGGTGTGCTGCCCTCGGTGACGCCGCCGTGTCGCAGGGTTAGAAAACAACAGGCCGGGTTTTGGGGGGGACCGGCTCGACAACGTAAACGTCTTTCTAGCTCCCTCCACAGCGCCCACCTTCCACTCAGATTGGTCGTGTCTTCTTCGGCAACGTCCTTTTGTAGGCTAAACACACAGTGGCTTCTTTTCGAACATGCTTAAAAACCTATATTCATACCTTTTGCTATAACATGCACTTCTGATAAGGGGTTGTGTGTGTGTGTGTGTGCGTGTGTGCGCGTGTGTGCGTGTGTGTCCGTGTGTGTGTGTGTCAGACATGGTGAGGTCCAAGGCGCAGGACTGAGAAAGCCCTGCGGTGCTTGCGCAACAGCAGCCGGATCTTCTCGTCGTCGGAGTCTGGGTCCAGGGGTTTGTTGTACTCCTCGTCCTCCACCTCGTTCTCGGAGGCCTCGCCTCCCTGGCCTCCGTGGCTGGCCTGCGTGGAGCTCGGCTCGGAGGCGCTCTTCTTCCTCCACTTGGTACGACGGTTCTGAAACCACACCTGGTCGAAGGATATATATATATAGTCAGTGTGTGTGTGTGTGTGTCTGTGTCTGTGTGTGTAAGCATGAATATGTTTCTTGGAGTTCATGGATTCTCGTGGCACCATAGTTTAAGTATGATCACAGTAATCCTGCTCAGCATGGGTATATGAAGCTGTGTGGTCTCACACACACACACAAGGGCTGCACTATTATGGCCCAAATGATAATCGCGATTATTTATCGCGATTATTCACTTATTGTGTGTGTGTGTGTGTGTGTGTGTGTGTGTGTGTGTGTGTGTGTGTGTGTGTGTGTGTGTGTGTGTGTGTGTGTGTGTGTGTGTGTGTGTGTGTGTATGTGTATTCTGATCACATCCCATCCTGCGCACTCTTCCTACAAAGTGACCCAGATCGTGTTGGCATATTCTATAATTGCTGGTTGCTCATACACAACGAGAGCCCGATGTCAGAGTAAAGGACGGACAGACGAGTAGTTGTGGCGTCTCGCCAAACCCATCCCATCTTCTTGTGATCTTTGCAAATCGTTTGGCGCGTTTGAGCCTGGCGACGGAGATTCAAAGCCTCTCCTACTTCCCCACTTGGGTCACTTTGCAGCAAGAGAAGAGCAAATGTGGATACCCCCGGAGTGTAAAAGCACAAAAAATCCCACCTTGACTTGTGACTCGGTCATGCCCAGGGAGTACGCTAGTCTTGCTCTCTCGGGCCCCGCCAGGTACTTGGTCTGCTCAAAGGTTTTCTCCAGGGCAAATATCTGATGTCCGCTGAAAGTTGGCCTGGTGTGTTTCTTCCGGCCGGACATCTCCCCCAGAGGACCGCTGTCTGAAGGTGTGGAGCACAGAAAACATCACAGAGGTTGTTACACAGGACCGAGCCTTTATCGCCGGAGCGCTCATACGCTCAATGGGAATCACGCACACTTTCTGTCAATAATTGTAAATGTTTTAATTTTACTTTTTTTTTTTGCAATTAGAAACCACCTTTTACAATCCCTTAATGGAAAAGTATTTGTAATAAATTATTTACGTGCCCTTTCCACACACACAATACGAAAGAGTGCCGCTTCCCCCCCCCCCCCCGTTTTCTTGCCGACTTGCATATACGGCTTTTTCTTATAATCTTGTGTTACGTCCTATGCTGGATGCGAACAGCCCAACAAGTCCCAATTCCTCATATACGCAGACTTACCCGGTGGTGGATGAGAAAGACAATAAATGTGAATCTGACGTTAACTTTACTGCTCACTGACAGGGGACTGCAGAGTGATCAGACAAGGACAGTTTTACTAAAAGGATCTTACAAATAGCAGGACCCCAAATGCTCCATTTATAACCAGATACCTCTTTTTTTTATATGCAACATTATTCATTTATTTTTCACTGCATTTTTGGAAATGCCATGAGAGCCCATCATCCATCTTCACTGTAAAAAAAAAAAGATGAAGAAGAATGCAAATAGATATTTTAATTGATAAGAATAATGATCATAAATCTAACCCTGGAACGTTATTGCACTATCATTTAGGGTTTTCAGAGACACACTATGAGGGCAAAAAAACCTTTATCAGACACTGCGGTGCGTCTGTATGCTTGATACATGGTGTAATTTTGTAGCGTTACGAGACTGTTTTATTGCTAAAAGATTTATTTAACTGAACTGAATTAACCCACAGACATTATAGCATGTGGCAATTTCTGCATCACTCATGCTAGGTAGCAGCGTTTGATCACAGGAGTCAGTCTGGAGAGACATCTGGAGATAGTCTGATACAGACACGGTGACTGGCTGGATGCTGAGTTCAGACTTGGGTATTTATACTCACTGTTAGTGCACTGCTGCCTCCCTCCTCTCCAGTCGTATCCGCCCTCTGCCCAGCAATTGACGCTGCGACCCTTCATGGGGCAATCGGTGCCGGGCTTGGCGAAGCCACCCAGGGAAGAGTTGTAGTCTCGGTTATAGTACATCCCTGCACCGGTGACGGTTGGGCCGAAGCCCCCCACGGTGGAGTATCCGGACAGTAGGGTAGTGGTGGCCGTCGAACCCATACCAACCATGGAGCGGCTGAGGATGTCGGTGATACCGTGAGGGGTCCCCGCTGGTAGTTGGCTGTTCAGGCAAGGGTTGAGTTTATAGAAGGAGTTGGGCACGGAGTACTGGCACACCGGTGCCTTGAGATCCGAGGGAAACTGGTTGAGGCCGTTGTTGAACAGGAAAGACCCCTGGATGTTTGGATCCATGGGAAGTGATTCTGCCTCCACGTCTCACCCAGGAAGGTCCAGTCAGGTAGAGCCCCCAGTTGGGCCCCCAGGCGTTCACTTTCTCAGAAATACTAGACTGATCTACGAACACACTCACGGTCTGTCAATTTTTACAAATCGATGAGAACAATCGCTGGTATAACTACTTTTTTTTTTTTTTTTTACCAATTTCCCCTAAGTCCCAGGCATACAAAAGCTGGTACCAAAGCAGTGGACAGTGGTCTGGTAGAAAAGCCCTCCTCACTGCCTCCTCTCACCTGTTCTCAACCAAAGATAATTTTTGGGATAATTCCATGGTTCCAATTACAGCCGAACCCCTCGGGAAAGAAGAATTTGCAGTTGGTCCTGAAGACAGATAGCTCCTCCTTTATCAGATAGCTCTCTCCTCAGCGGTCATAAATAAGCAGGATCTTGAAATGGAGTGGCACCTTGATAAAGATAGGCCACATTAGAATGCCGTCTTGGATTGGCCGGGCTCTCGCAGCTTTAATGCATCTCTATTGGCTCCCTAGTGAAAGCCAAGCCTTTTATTGGAAGGCTGCAGATTAATAGTTTTTTGAACAGGTGGAGTGGGAACAAGTTGATTTTTGATTGCCTGCCTTGGCTGACCAGATGTGGCGGAGCCGAGGCAGTTTGGCCGAGTCTGAACAACACAAAATAAGATCGTTGGGCCGTTTTGCTCCCTAGTTCAGAGCTAAAGAAAGGTAGATGTAAAAACCAGTGATGGTAATGTAATTTGTGTACAAAAGGTCAGCGTTCGCCACATTGCTGTACTGTTTCCTGCTGGCCAATGACGCGAACCCCTCCTTTGATGGATATGCAGCGAATCATAGGTAGGATAATAAGACTTGATGTAACGCTCATTCGTCTTTATTAAGGCAAAGCATCTCAAGTTTTGCACTTTGAACGTGTCATTTTAACCATTCAAGCAGAAAGCGGACCGATTGTTATAACTGGTGAAAACACATCAAGAAGCTGATCGAGTTTCCGGGGCTCGAGAACGCCTGCCTCGTGCCACTCCTAGCACGTGACCTTTGACGCACCGGAAGGGTCGTCTGGAGATCGGCCACGTGATCGGGCCGAGTTTGAGAGAGCGATAGGAGAGAGAGAGAGAGAGAAAGAGAGATAAAGTTTGAAAAGACAAACACAACCGCAGAAAGAGAGGAAGAGAGACGGCGAAGTCCAAGTTTTGAAGCAGTTCTCGTCGCCAAGTCACCCGTTATGTGCATGTGTACAGCCGTCATACATGTAACTTCGATTCAAACAGGGCTTTAAAAGCTGGCGCGCCGTTGCCATGAACTGTCCGGCAGGCCGGCCGTGTGGCGCGCTGACTTGCGTCACACAACGCGTTGTTCTGCCTAAAGGGGACGCGCCTGTGCCCCTCAGGCCCGAAACGCGTCTTTCGGATTCACGTTGACGCTGTAATGCCGAGGGGAAGATGGCGTGTCGGCCGGACAGCGGCACGAGGGCCCTGACTGGATCCACCTCCCGCACATGCTGCACGCGCCGCACGTCGCGTGGGCTTCCAGGCTCCCCCGAACACGTGGTGCAACGTCAGGCCGAGAGGACCCGCCCACAGGTACCCGACGATAAGAAACGCCGACGAGATAAGAACCGAGAATAGATTTAATGAGCAGGGGTGGAAATTCCAACGAGAATAGAGCGCAAATAACTAAGCCGCAGAGTGAAATGACCAACGTGGGTGAAGTAAAGAGGGAGTTTCACAAGAGGCTGGATCCGTTCATCCGGACGCAGCGGTTTATTGAGAGAAATCGACGCAACAGCTCTCAGCACGCCCTGTGTCCGGCTGAACCGATTCAACTCGCTGTGATTTTCTGACCCGGGTTATTGCGCATGCGTGAAGGCGTTAAGAGGGAGCACAAGCGTGTTCGGTTGAACAGTTGCTTTATCGGCCTTCCAGGTGGTGATGTAAATCTTCAAACCATATTTCTGTACGCACATGTTTTTGCACTGCCTATCTGTCGTCTGTCACACTGGACACACTAAACTTTGCACACTGTAATGTGCATGCACTTTAAGATACTCTGTTTATATTTTTACTCTGTATTTATTTACTCGTGCCCACTCGCATAGCTTTGTTATTTCTATATACAGTTACACTGCTATATAGATTTAAGCACTGTATACATACTGTACATTATTCATTGCATACTGTATGTTTATTGACATTCCATATTACAGCTGTTACACTCGTATTCATTTCACCTTGAACTTGAACTTTCACTATTGCACTTTCTGGTTAGATGCCAGGCTGTATTTTGTGGCCTCAGTACATGTACTCTGTGCAGTGGCAATAAAGAGTAATCTAATCTACTCTAATATGATGATCTGGATAACTTGCACATCGGATTGTTATCAAATAACTGTACTGACGTTGCCAAATGGAGAGTAAAATTGTTATTTGATAAATGATCATCAGTTATTTGAGTTGTTTCATAATAATATAAATTAAACTTATATAGCGCTTTTCTCACACTCAAAGTCGCTTTACAGTAAGCGGGGTGAAACAAGACAACAGATCAACATAACACAGACGTACAGGGGTGGATGGGAAGGGGGGGGGGCTACGATAAATGATCTAATGTCTCTGTGCCCCCCCCTACTAAACCGCCACACGGGGGCAGTTGCAGAGGATACCAGGAAAGCGAGTAGTTTTCCATGGGCGGGTAAGGATGATGTCATCTGGGAATTTCAGTAATTTTCCTCCTGGATCGTGGTCAGGACTTCCAACATAGTAAGTTGCAAGTGTCCTTTGGGGGGCAGCAAAAATCTCGAAGCGCTGCTGTCCCACAGACCACTCTTACAGGACAGTAGATGAAAGATTAGCATACGTTCAGTTTTCAAACGCAACCACTTGATACGTTTTGACCAAAGCCGCCGAATTAGTCGGTCTGCACCATTTTCACTTGTGGTCATTTGGAAAAGTATGAAAAAATGTGCAGATGTACTGTTATGGCATGATCTCTTTGCAGGGCTTTCTCCGGTTTCATTAGCTGAGCTATGTGCCGTTGCTTAAGTGCAAAAAGCCTTTTAAATGATTATAACCTGTATGTCCCCGTGTGCACAAAAGCAGTTGCGTGTTATTTTTGGGTTAACGTCACATCAAGGCAACGGAAACGGAAAAAGAAATCCTGTGTGTTGTAACAACTTAGCAGACATATATTGTAATACATGCTGTACATTTTCATACTAACGCCTTAAAATAAAATTAGGTTTCCCGAGGCCTCGAGACGGAAACACGAAAATAACAAAGTGCAATAATGAATGCAAAACTTGAAGTAGTTAATTTGATAAGTCACAGAAATGTGTCCAGAGGAACTGATTCGACGGAAACGTTTGATCACTCATCGGTCATGAGACCTGTTCAGTTTATCAGGAATGTTTGAGCTCTAACAGCTCTAACAGCTCTGATAGCTCTGATTTCAGTTTCAGGATGACAGTCAGTCGCGGTGAAATCATTCAAGTACAGGGTTTCTCTGAACTAATGAGCGTTGATGAAAAATGCCGTTGGCACCGAGCCAAAAAAGGAGGGGGAATTTGTTTCCCTCTCGCTTCTTTTTGGTACTTTTCCTAAAGTCCAGTCTCCTCCCTATGCCCTGCCCCTTCTGCTGCTCACCCAGCTGCTGGTGGAGCATGTTTCCAAACATTGGTCACATGTGCCGAAGTTTTATTGTCTGATTAGGCTTCATAAAAAGCCTGCAGCTACTTCAACCAGAGGAGACGGATGCAGGGGAAGCTTCACTAGAGACACACGAGACGCAATGATGACTGCCAACAAGATGGTGCTCGGGGACCCGGGTGAGAAATCCTTTTTCTGTCACCTTGACTCAGTCCACATCCGTGATATGCAGCATGCAATGTTTTCTCATCCACCAAAAAACAAACAACAAAACTCAGGATGTTCCAAGTTGATGTTAGCTTGCCAGCGTCGAAATAGATTTGAATGTATGACTGACAGAAGTCCGACACCTAACAAGATAATGACATAATTTTCATGCACATATTTGGCAAATGTTATTTATTTTTGCTACGGTGTGATAATAGTGTCTGGAGGCGAGAGAATGTATTATAAATAGAATAGACCTTACATTGCATTCACATGTTTGCCTGATGTGTACTAAGGTATCGTATAGCGTGTTAGTTTATCCGTCCGGTGACGTGCTCAGAAAAAAAAAATGCCCGTTTCCGTGCATTTCTTTAAATCTACCGAGAGCCATGTAAGGCATGGGCGGTCAAGTCGCCAATTTTAGTTTACGTTGTGGGTGGGCGACTCAGAATCTTTCCACATGAATCGGGGATGCAAGGCGAAGGCGAGGGAAGGCTGCAAGCCGGGCGTGTGCCGGGCTTTTAACATGACTGACAGGTGGCCGTGAATCCCACCACTGCAGATGTGTAACAACAGATCACGGATAGTGAAGGAAACTTGGGGGGGGGGGCATTACAGTGTCATAGTGAAAGGAAATGGGAGACGTTTGGAAGCTGTTATTTTTGTCATCATCATCATACGCTGGATTTGGACTGCACTGATGATTAACGCTCGCGCTGTTTGTTTTGCTAATGCTTGTAGTCCCGTCTAAAATAGATCACCCCGCTAAACCTGTTCATAAACCATCCATCATAAAACAACAAAATTCACCTTCTAATTCTGTTGCACTACCTTTGCACCAACCTCACTCCCGCTTATTATCGCACTTCGCCTCATTTACCCAGAAGTACACCACCTGTCTGAGCAAAATAAGCAACTTGTGTATCGTCTTCGTCAAGACCAGAGGAAAACACGCTGAATGATCATGACACACAGTTCCCCGCCAGGATGCCTGGAAGGAAACAGGTCCAGATATTGTAATGGCATCCGCTGTGTTTCCAGTTAAACCTGACACAAACAATTTCATAACCACGCTCAGAATCTGTGCATGTGGCGAGATGGGAGAGACACAGAATACTGCATCTTTTTGTTTTGTTTTTGTTTTGCAGCGCATCCGCCTGCTCGTTTTACCTGCGGCTTCGGCTCCTCCTATAGAAGGAGCGGCGTTTGCTTAACGTGAGACAGAAAACGGCAGCGTTATCTCTGCACGTGAGGCGGGTCGAGACCGATAGAAACCCAAAGTCCAGCGATTATTAGTAAAAATTAAAGTGACAGTAACCTAAGTCTACTATTCTCTCTATTGTGTGTGTGTGTTTCAGGTTTTTCTGTCCTAATGGGGACCAAGTGTCCCTATTAGGATAGAAAAACCTGAGACCACCTACCTTGTGGGGACATTTTATGGGTCCCCATGAGGAAGATGGTCTATTTTATGGTTTAGGGTTAAGATTAGGGTTAGGATTAGGTTAGGGTAAGGGTTAAAGTTAGGCATGTAGTTATGACGGTTAAGGACTAGGGAATGGATGTAATCAATGAGGGGGGTCCCCACAAGTATAGGGTGACACGGCATGTGTGTGTGTGTGTGTGTGTGTGTGTGAGAGAGTTGTTAAAATTGACATATTAATTCAAAATTAATTTAATATGAATGATAGTCTTTTTCTTTCTATCATAACCTCACCGTTCACTTCCAACGGCTGGGGGTGTTTGACTGGCAACACAACGGATGTACGAAATTCAAATAAACACCTGAAATTCAGTGGAAGTAGTAGTAGTTGTCATGTCTGCCATGTAGGATGTCACCAAGTCTTACAGCAATTAGATAAAAAAAAACTATTAATATATATTAATGCAAATCAGTCAAATGTGAGCCATTAATGGTAGTTAACTGTTAAATCCTTTTATTAGCTGTTAGCGGGGTTTATTGGCAATATGGAGCTGATAGTGGTGCCGTAAAATCAGGTTATTGCTATAATAAAAAAAAAAGATTAACAACATGATTTTGTAAACATAGTGTTGAGTTCATCCTTCATCAACACGTTTATTATTGGAATGTATATTTTGACTTTAGCCCGCTTGCCGTTGGGAACACGAAAAAAATGCATTCCAGTTATTTTTGCATGTTTTTGTCCTCCCCCGTCTTCTGCGGGGTCAGACGGTTCACACGGGGGTGGATTTTGTGCTTCTGGTCCAAACTGACAGAAATGATTCCACTCACAAAGAAAACACTTTGACTCATAACTGAACACGGCCGCTGTCTCAGATTCTACCGCCTGTGGCCTCGTCGATAGGGCGGAGGTCTCCGTCCAGACTTTATCCCTCATGTGTTCCCAAATGGTGGAACGAGCCGGATCGATACCTTCATCCATCAAACTTATATATATATATATATATATATATATATATATATATATATATATATATATATATATTGTATGGTCCAGCTAATTTGTAGTTTGAATCCCCTACCATTACTCACACCACGATTGGTGATCGACCTGTTGTGCGTTCACACTAGTTGCACTTGATATGCACTGTCGGCTATGATGTGCCAGTGATGATGACTTGTGGCATCGTCCATCTAATTTACTGTGTGAATCTTCTGTTGCTCGTGTGAATATGGGTCGTCTTCCCGTTGCACGCTTACAATACTCGGATTTGACATAATGTGCACTCTCAGTTGTGATGAGATGAGTATTTAGGAAGGAATCAGGAGCACTTCATTTGTCATTTCCCCTCGTGCACCCGCGCACATGAAATGAAACCAAACACCATTTCCCCCAGCCCACGGCAGTGCAGCACAAAGACAAAACCACACATACAAACACTACAAGCGCCACAAGAACACACACAGTAAAACCAGCACTAATTTAGAGGGGCGGCACGGTGGCGCAGTGGTTAGCGCGGTCGCCTCACAGCAAGAAGGTCCTGGGTTCGAGCCCCGCGGTAGTCCAGCCTTGGTGGGGTCGTCCCGGGTCGTCCTCTGTGTGGAGTTTGCATGTTCTCCCCGTGTCTGTGTGGGTTTCCTCCGGGGGCTCCGGTTTCCTCCCACAGTCCAAAGGCATGTAGGTCAGCTGAATCGGCCATATTAAATTGTCCCGAGGTATGAATGTGTGTATGTGTGTGTGTGTGTGGGCCCTGTGATGGCCTGGCGGCCTTGTCTTATCTGTGTTGAGATTGAATTATTAATCGATGATCATTTACTCCTGGCGGTCTGTCCAGGGTGTGTCCCCCCGCCTGCCGCCCCATGGCTGCCGGGATAGGCCGCAGCATCCCCGCGACCCTGAGAGCAGGATAAGCGGTTTGGATAATGGATGGATGGACGGACGGATGGACGGACATACGTCCAAACCAACCACGTAGTGAACTTTGCTCCCTGCGGTGTCTCTTGTAAGTTGCTTCGCAGGAGCAAAAGTCCGCTAAATGAGAAAACGTATTCAAACTAACACAATTTCTCATTCGCAACCGCTTGATGCGCTGTGGTCAAAGCCGCAGAATTGGTGGGTGCGACGTCGATCGGCGAGGCCATTTTGACTTGCGACGGTCATTCGGAAACTCGTGAGCAGAAAACGCGCGGATGTGCTAAACGATGCGAGTGCAATGATAAGCGCAATAAACGCAACGAACGTGAAACCGAAGCGGTTCGTTTGATGAACTTTACCCAGAAATAACCGCGCTCAAAATCAAGAGCACGTGGCAAGATGGGAGAGACAGAATCCTGCACCTTTTTTTTTTTCTTTTTTTTTTGCAGTCCATCCACCTGCTGCTTTTACCAGCGGCCTCGGCTCTTGCTGTTCGAGCAGCAGCTTTTGCTTAACGAGACAGAAAACACCGGCGTTATCGCTGCACACGAGGCGGGTCACCCAAAGTCCAAGGTTGTTAGTAAAAATGAAAGTGAAAATAACCTACGCAGTCCACCGTGAGGCTTATAAAAGACAGGGTTGTTTATCAGCAAGGCTTTATGATTGAATCCTTCCATCCATTATCCAAACCGCTTATCCTGCTCTCGGGGTCACGGGATGCTGGAGCCTAACCCAGCAGCCATTGGGCGGCAGGCGGGGGGGACACACCCTGGACAGACCGCCAGGAGTTAAATGATGAGGGGGTCCCCACAAGTATAGGTTGATGTGTGTGTGTGTGTGTGTGTGTGTGTGTGTGTGTGTGTGTGTGTGTGTGTGTGTGTGTGTGTGTGTGTGTGTGTGAGTTGCTATAATTGACACATTCAAAACTAATCAAATTTTGAATATGTCAATTTTGATTTGTTTTTGAGGTTTTTTGTGTTTGTCTTTCATTAAATTTCATTGTCCTTCTATCGTAATCTCACCGTTCACTTCCGACGGCTGGGGGTGTTTGACTGGCAACGCAACGGATGTACGAAATTCAAATAAACACCTGAAATTCAGTGGAAGTAGTAGTAGTTGTCATGTCTGGCGTGTAGGATGTCACCAAGTCTTACAGCAATTAGATGAAAAAAAAACTATTAATAAATATTAATGCAAATCAGTCTAATGTGAGCCATTAATGGTAGTTAAATGTTAAATGCTTTTATTGGCTGTTTGCAGGGTTTATCGGCAATATGGAGCTGATAGTGGTGCCGTAAAATCAGGTCATTTCTATAATAAAATAAATGATTAACGACATGATTTTGTAAACAGAGTGTTGAGTTCATCCTTCATCAACACATTTATCATTGGAATTTATATTTTGACCTTAGCCCGCTTGCTGTTTGGAACACGAAAAAAATGCATTCCAGTTATTTTGCCATGTTTTCCTCCTCTCCCGTCTTCCGTAGGGTCAGACGGTTCACACAAGTGCAGAGTTTCCTGCCTGGGCCCTTTGTCCTTCCACAGTCAAGCTTTGGGGACCCAGGTCAGTCTGAGCCATCACAACTGCCTGGCGGAGAGGGCCGAGTCCACGTTCAAACAGGGCCTGGTGTTCAGCAGCCGCCCGCTGCGGGTCAGAGAGCGAGTTCGTCTGAGAGTGGCGAAGAGCTGCAATGGCTGGCATGGAGCCCTGCGCTTAGGGTTCACCACCACACCACCCACGGGCAGGCCTCTGCCCTCTCTGGTCATCCCTGACCTCACAGACGTGCCTGGGCACTGGGCCGCTGCTATACCCGAGGTCCACTGCGACCCAGGTTCCGAGCTGGAGTTCTGGGTTTCTCATGGTGGTAACATGTACGTCAAGTGGAACAACGGCACAAAATACAAACTGCTGAAAGGAGTGGACCTGAGTCGACCACTGTGGGCCATGATAGACGTCTACGGACAGACGAGCTCCGTTCTTCTATTGGGTATGTTTAAAGATGGATTACACCCAATCTGCATACGGCGCATACTTGTACAGTGATTAAGGCAATGAGACTGAACGTGCCTGCAAACTTAGTCTGTGAATCAGATCATCAACCCTTATGTTGTTGTTATTCTCTGCTTCAGGCTCAGCAAAAAAGGAAATGCTTCAAATCAGAAGGTCCTGTCCTGTACCCATTCCTTCAACTACTAAAGCCAATGATCACAACAGTTTGAACGATGTTCTTGACTTGTATTGTGGCTCAATGTGCCTCTGGGAAGATATGGACGACAGCTACCCCTATCAGGCACTCAAACCAGGTAAGAAAGGGTTGGTTGTCTAAAATGCCATCGTTGTCATCAGTCATCACATCAACCGACATTATTGGCTTGTTTATTGGGCGTCCGGGTAGCATAGTGGTCTATTCTGTTGCCTACCAACACGGGGATTCCCTGTTCGAATCCCCGTGTTACCTCCGGCTTGGGAAGCCAGATGTGGGTATGTGTCCTGGTCGCTGCACTAGTGCCTCCTCTAGTCGGTCGGGGGCGCCTGTTCAGGGGAGAGGGGGAACTGGGCGGGGGGGGGGGATAGTGTGATCCTCCCACGTGCTACGCCCCCCTGGCGAAACTCCTCACTGTCAGGTGAAAAGAAGCGGCTGGCGACTCCACATGTATCGGAGGAGGCATGTGGTGGTCTGCAGCCCTCCCCGGATCGGCAGAGGGGGGTGGAGCAGTGACCGGGACAGCTCAGAAGAGTCGGGTAAACGGCCAAGTACAATTGGGGAGAAAAGGGGCGGGGCCGCTCTGATGGCCGAGCAGAATAAACCACCGTTCTTGCAATCCGCTCGTCCTGCGGCTGGGAGGTTCGTATCCCAGACTCGCCGTAACCGGTCACGGCCAGAGCGTCCGCGGGGTACGGCCTTCATTAGGCCACCCTTACCCGAGGGATAGCGGGTGCAGATCGGTGTAGTGTTCGAGGATTCGTCGTTCTCCAGCGACCCCTCTGGCCCATCCGGGCGCTTGCAGCCAAGCAACCGAGAGCATTCTCCCTACGCCTCCTTCGCGGCCTGAGGGTGATGCAATCCATGCGAGGCTTCAGCGGGTAAACTAGCGAGACCAGCCGACTTGAGTTTGAAGGAAGCTGGTGTTACGACTGTCTCCTTCCTGTGGAAACGTGAGCCAGGGGAGTTATTCGACAAGAGCTCCGGCCATATGCCACTGGGTTAATCGGGTGGGATAAAGGGGAAAAACTAGAAATAAATTTATTTAAAAAAAAAAGGGGGGGGGATTGGCTTGTTCAACATAAAACCATGGTGAAGACTAGAGCACAGGTCTAGCAAAACATCGAGAGGAACATTTCACGACTGTTATCTCGAAGCAGCCGGCGTGAGCCAACTGCTGGACGCCGTACCAGTAACTTAGCTCAGCTGGCTACAGTGTGTGTGTGTGTGTGTGTGTGTGTGTAACCCAGGTCATGAAATGCGAACCTTCTCTTCTTATAGATCCGGAAGTCGGGAGGGAGTGTGTGGTGTGCATGACACGCGAGGCCACCCTTACCCTGCTGTGCGGCCATAACTGCTTGTGCCACAAGTGCGGCCATAAAGTCATCCAGGAGTTTGGCACATGTCCACTGTGTCGGCAGAAGATCTGAGTCACACCTCTCGATCTCAATCTCAGGATGTGGTCAACCCGCCCAACTCGCACGAGCCTTCGCTGGTCGTGAGCTGCTCATTGGCTCTGCCCAAGAGGGCGCTTTGGAAAAGGGTCCTCCGAGGACATTTCTCTTGGTTACTTCTGCAAGGTTTATCCATCACTTCTGAGCAGTTGTTCCTGCTGTTAATGGTCTTTAACCGGAAAAAAAACACTATCAGATTATGTGCAGATCAAGAATGGATAAAGTGACTTATTGCTTTACTGATTTTAGAGAACCTGGACGTGCTGTTTAATTAGATATTAATATTGTCAATATTAATTAGATGTTAATATTTCCTCTTCCCTGGAGCTGCCAGGGAAGAGGAAGGCCAAAGAGGAGGTTTATGGATGTGGTGAGGGAGGACATGCAGGTGGCTGGTGTGACAGAGGAAGATGCAGAGGACAGGAGGAGATGGAAACGGATGATCCGCTGTGGCGCCCCCTAACGGGAGCAGCCGAAAGTAGTAGTAGTAGATTGTCAAGCATGTAATACGACATGAAATACCTTGACATACAGCCAAAAAAAGTCAAAGGTAGTCAATCTACCATGCAACTAAAATATGACATCAAAAAATCCTGGACAATGTGATGTGACAAGAGAATGTATCAAATGCTGCACATTTTTGTGTATATACTGTATATATATATATATATAAACTGTGAGAGTGTGTATATGTTATTTTAATTAATCGTGTAGATTTTTTAAAAAGTTCCACATGATTTTGTTTAATAAAATCACAATGTTGTTATCATTGTTTTGCTCTTATAAAATGTGTATTTCTTTGCAAAAACAAGTTTGGGGAAGGTACTGTGGTGTTTGTTTATCACTGCTGTGTCTTCTTTAACTTACCGATTGTACCGGATGTTCAAAATAGGTCTGTATCTGTTTAGAAGAGGTATATATATATATATATATATATATATATATATACGAGAGTACTAGTGCTAAGTTTATGGAGACAATAACTATAACAGTAATACTAATACTACTAATAATAATAATTACATTTATATAGCACTTTTCATGAAAATGTAGAAGGTGCAATATCAGTCACTTTTACCCGTTGTTGGATTTCTACAACTTTCACAGAAAAAAAAATCCACTATATCAATACATCCACCTGCTACAATTTCACACATGGCAGTAGAGAGGTAATATACATTTTATCTGGGCTGATGGGATGTGCCATTCATAAATAATTAACAAACACAAAAGTGCAATGGACTTCACCTTATTCGCCAAGGAAACATATTTCTGAGACACGACTTCATAGACAACACTCAACAAAAAAAGACAAGGATAATTCATTCAATTTAAAACATTGGGTTGGTGAGCCTAGAAGCCAAAATTGGCTTATAAGGATACATCCCCTATATAGATATCAACATACCTCCACTATGTAGCTATCAACATACCTCCCCTATATAGATCTCAACATACCTCCCCTATATAGATGTCAACATACCTCCACTATGTAGATATCAACATACATCCACTACATAGATGTCAACATACCTCCCCTATATAGATATCAACTTACCTCCACCATGTATGTATCAACATACCTCCACTATATAGATATCAACATACCTCCACTATATGGATGTCAACATACCTCCCCTATATAGATATCAACATACCTCCCCTATATAGATATCAACTTACCTCCACTATATAGACATCAACATACCTCCACTATGTAGATATCAACTTACCTCCACTATATAGATATCAACATACCTCCACTATATAGACATCAACTTACCTCCACTATATAGATATCAACATACCTCCACCATATAGATATCAACATACCTCCACTATATAGATATCAACATACCTCCACCATGTAGATATCAACATACCTCCACTATATAGATATCAACATACCTCCACTATATAGATATCAACATACCTCCCCTATATAGATATAAACATACACTCACTGGCCACTTTATTAGGTACACCTTGCTAGTACCGGGTTGGACCCCCTTTTGCCTTCAGAACTGCCTCAATCCTTCGTGGCATAGATTCAACAAGGTACTGGAAACATTCCTCAGAGAGTTTGGTCCATATTGACATGATAGCATCACGCAGTTGCTGCAGATTTGTCGGCCGCACATCCATGATGCGAATCTCCCGGTCCACCACATCCCAAAGGTGCTCTATTGGATTGAGATCTGGTGACTGTGGAGGCCATTTGAGTACAGTGAACTCATTGTCACGTTCAAGAAACCAGTCTGAGATGATTCGAGCTTTATGACATGGCGCGTTATCCTGCTGGAAGTAGCCATCAGAAGATGGGAACACTGTGGTCATAAAGGGATGGACATGGTCAGCAACAATACTCAGGTAGGCTGTGGTGTTGACACGATGCTCAATTGGTACAAAGGGGCCCAAAGTGTGCCAAGAAAATATCCCCCACACCATTACACCACCACCACCAGCCTGAACCGTTGATACAAGGCAGGATGGATCCATGCTTTCATGTTGTTGACGCCAAATTCTGACCCTACCATCCGAATGTCGCAGCAGAAATCGAGACTCATCAGACCAGGCAACGTTTTTCCAATCTTCTATTGTCCAATTTTGGTGAGCCTGTGCGAATTGTAGCCTCGGTTTCCTGTTCTTAGCTGACAGGAGTGGCACCCGGTGTGGTCTTCTGCTCCTGTAGCCCATCTGCCTCAAGGTTCGACGTGTTGTGCGTTCAGAGATGCTCTTCTGCATACCTCGGTTGTAATGAGTGGTTATTTGAGTTACTGTTGCCATTCTATCAGCTCGAACCAGTCTGGCCATTCTCCTCTGACCTCTGGCATCAACAAGGCATTTTCGCCCACAGAACTGCCGCTCACTGGATATTTTCTCTTTTTCGGACCATTCTCTGTAAACCCTAGAGATGGTTGTGCGTGAAAATCCCAGTAGATCAGCAGTTTCTGAAATACTCAGACCAGCCCGTCTGGCACCAACAACCATGCCACGTTCAAAGTCACTTAAATCACCTTTCTTCCCCATTCTGATGCTCGGTTTGAACTGCAGCAGATCGTCTGGACCGTGTCTACATGCCTAAATGCATTGAGTTGCTGCCATGTGATTGGCTAATTAGAAATTTGCGTTAACAAGCAGTTGGACAGGTGTGCCTAATAAAGTGGCCGGGGAGTGTACCTCCCCTATATAGATATCAACATACCTCCACTATATAGATATCAACATACCTCCACTATGTAGCTATCAACATACCTCCACTGTATAGATATCAACATACCTCCACTATGTAGATATCAACAGTAATACACTGTGAATGAAAGGGGTGGATAAGAAATTAATAGAAGTTAATAGAAAGCAAATTTAGGGCTATGTCACATCAGATGCAAATTCAATGTATAATAGCTTTAAACTCCTGCTTACCATGTCACAAACCATGAATTCAGAGTCAGTTGATGTACTCCTGGGTCATTTTAACTTGAATATTTTGAATGTCATGGATGTTGTTGCACTGGTAAAAGTCAAGAAAACTCTTGAGCAAAAAGAAGAGAAATACTATGATGGTAAAAGCCCTGAAAAGAGAATGCAGGAAAGCCGAACGCAAATGGAGGAAAACTAAACTTCAAATCTGCTACGACTTGTATACACAAAGCCTTTCTAATTTTAACTATGAGTTATGTAAGGGTAGACAGCTACATTTTTCTAACTTGATTAACAGGAACATCAATAATAGCCGCACTCTATTTGCCATGTTTGACAAGCTTACAAACTCTCCAAATAAAATAGTCCCAGAACTCCTCGCCACAGAGTAATGTAATGAATGTGCTTGCATTTTTGGTGAAAAACTATTAGACAGACCATCAACGCCACACACTCAAGCAATAAAACTATGCAGTCTCTACGACCGCCTAGAAATAATCTGGTCATTATGTCACAATTTAATACCATTGATCAAGAAACTCTTGTGAAAACAGTTCGGCATCTTAAATCATCAACTTGTTGTTTCAACACACCGCTGTCTGATTTTTTTAAAAACTATTTTTAACTCTGTAAAAACGGAGTTACATCAAATAGTTAATAGCTCACTGCTATCAGGCACTTACCCAAATACACTAAAAATAGCTGCCATTAAGCCACTCATAAAAAAAAGAGAACTCTGGATACCTCCGTGTTAAATAACTATAGAACAGTTTAAAATCTTCCTTTTATGGCTAAGATCATCGAGAAAGTTGTTTCTAATCAACTCAGCAAATTCTTTAACTCATTTTGACAGATATCACTCAGGTTTCTGACCTAACCACAGTATTGAAACAGTTCTTATGAAAGTGTTAAATTACATACAGCTGAATACTGACTCAGGTAAAATATCTGTTCTGGTTTTACTTGATCTCAGTGCAGCATTTGAAACTGGATCACAGAATACTGTTGGACAGGCTGGAACATTGGGTAGGACTTTCAAGAGCAGTCCTTAATTGGTTCATGTCTTATTTAGAAGGCCGGAGTTACTTCGTCACCATTGGCAGTTATGAATCTGATAGAGTGGCTATGACATGTGGAATCCCCCAGGGATCAGTTCTCGGACCTCTCCTGTTTAATCTTTGCATGCTGCCTTTTAGGCCAAATTCGTCAGAGCAACAACATGGATTACCATAGTTATGCATATGATAATCAGATATATCTGGCTCTCTCACCTGATGATCTCAGTCCAATAGACTCACAGTGTCACTGTTTGAAGCAGATAAATAATTGGCTGAGCAAAAACTTTCTTCAATTAAATGAGGAAAAACAGAGATTATGGGTGTGGCAACAAAGATAACTATTATAAATGAACAACTCAAGTCTTGAGCTTTAAAAACCAAAGACCAAGTCCAAAATCTTGGCGTTTTAATAGACTCAGATCTCACGTTCACTAGCCATATCAAAGCAATCACTAAAAAAGCCTTCTATCATCTCAAAAATATCACAAAATGACAAAGAGAAGCTCATCGATGCTTTTATTTCCAGTAAAATTGATTACTGCAACGGTCTCTTAACTGGTCTTCCCAAAAAGGCCATTAAACAGCTGCACCTCATTCAGAATGCTGATGCTAGAGTTTTAACCAGGACCAAGAGAACAGACCACATTACTCCAGTCCTGAAATCTTTACACTGGCTTTAAAGTGCTGCTGCTGCTTGTCTACAAATCACTGAATGGTGTAGGCCCAGAATACATCACTGACATGCTTGAAGAGTATAAACCGGGTAGGGCTCTAAGATCCATGGACTCAGGTCAGTTAGTTCAGCCCATAGTCCAAACCAAACATGCTGAAGCAGCATTTCGCTGTTATGCTGCATGCAACTGGAACAAACTACCAGAAGATCTTAGATGTGCCCTGTCATGTCTATGGTTACCACGTCCCTCAGGGGGGGGGGCATTGTGGGTACGCTCGTGCCAGTTCGGGCTCTCTAATAAGGCGTGCCCAGCAAGAGACCGCAAATTCGATGCGTCGTCCAAATTATTGAGATTAAATTCTGTATAAACTGCTTAATTCGGTAGTAAAGTAGAGATACAACATTGGCGACGAGGATTAACATGCATTAGGTAGTTAAAAGAGTCAAGTTTAGCTAGTTAGTATGGAGAAATCCGGGATTCAAAATGTCGCATGCTACACAGGGCCAGCCACGTTAGGTGCCAGATGGAAGCGGTGGCTAACATCGTTCGAGCTACTATATGCTGACGGAAAAGGGCTCACCTTGGCTGACGATTCACCTGAAGCTACAAAGCAAAGGAGACGTGCACTATTACTACATCTAGCTGGACCAGACGTTCAGGGCGTTTTTTCAACTTTACCGGACACTGGTGATGCAACGGACTACAAGAAGGCGGGCGAGGCTTTGAATGCATACTTCGTGCCCCAAGTCAACACAGCGCTAGCAAGGCACGCATTTCCAAAAAAATGCACCAGAACTCAGCTGAGACAGTGCAGCAATTTGCTGCACGCCTGAGACAGGCCGTGAGAGACTGTGGATACGGGGGAGATTCTGATAACCAAGTAAGGGATGCTATTCTAAGTAAGGGAACATCGGAGCATGTGCGCAGGAAGCTGTTGGAAGAGGCTCGTGGGCTGACGCTAGCAGTAACACTGGACATACTAGCTGCTCGTTGTGGGAGCATCGAGGAGCAAATGGCTAACATATCGTGCACATCGACCGGAGCTACCCCCAGGCGCGGATCTACGGGGTGGCAACAGGGGTGGCAGCTGCCACCTCTGGGACACAGTCTTGCCACCCCTGTTGCCACCCCATTTATAAATCAGATAATATGTTTTTAAAGTATATTTTATGTACATGCATGGTGAAGGTCAATGAGACCCGCACCAAACTCATCTCAAACAGTAGAGAACAAAATACATTCGATGAAATCCGAGTTTTGAGTAATAATACGTTTAGAATAATGTCCATTGCCCCCCTCCTTGAACCTCATGCCACCCCTTTGCCACCCCAGGAAAAAATCTCAGATCCGCCACTGGCTACCCCGGAGACTGTACACAGAGTTGACCATAAAGGAAAAAAGGGAAAGCACGGAACAAAAGGTAAACCGAACAGAGACAATAAAAATGATGTGGAAATTCTGATCACATTGGCCGAGATCCAAAATGCCGCGCACGTGGCCAGACATGCCACAAGTGTCAGGGTAAGGATCACTTTGCAAAGGTATGCCGCAGAGAAAGCGACACAAAACGTGAACAATGTTGACGAACAGGAGGACTTTGCATTTGTCATTGATTACAATCACATGTCAGAGAGACTGAACTTCTGTGTGTGTGTGTGTGTGGGGGGGGGGTGAATATGAAAATGCTCATTGACTCTGGCGCAACAAGCAATGTGATGGGAGAAAATGTGTGGGGAAAATTGAAAGCAGAACACATTAAGTGTCATTCCTATGTCCCTAGGACAGAGAGGAAATTGTACTCATATTGTTCCAGTGAGCCATTAACTGTCAAGGGTGCATTTACATGTGATGTGTCAATAGGTAACAAAACTGAATGTGCAGAATTCATTGTAATCAGGGGAAAAGGTGAACCACTGCTGGGAAAAGAAACAGCGATGCGACTGGCCGTCCTGAGAATAGGTGCCGACATTGCTGCCGTCACAGAGATGAAGCAAACGCTCCAGCAGCAGTACCCTGAAGTATTCAGTGGAGTTGGGAAACGGAAAACGAGACAGGCCAGTCTACACCAGGGCTGGGTAACCAGGGGCCATGGAGAGCCATGTGTCTGCAGGTTTTCATTCCAGCCGGACTCCACACCAGGTGACTTCACTGATACATTCCTCCTCTTTGGTCGAAGGGTTGCTAATCAGTGACCTCACCTGGTGTGGAGTCCGGCTGGAGGGAAAACCTGCATACACATGGCTCTCCATGGCCCCTGGTTACCCACCCCTGGTCTACACGTTAACCCAGAGGTCAAACCAGTAGCCCAGCCACTCAGGCGAATTCCATTTAACCTCCGGGGGGCAGTAGAGTCAAGAATAAAGGAATTGGAGGATTTGGACATTATTGAACCAGTGAACGGGCCCACCCCGTGGGTGAATCCGGTCGTGATTGTCCCAAAACCCGGAAATGATGTCCGACTTTGCCTTGATATGAGACGGGCCAACGAGGCCATAGTGAGGGAACGCTTCCCAATCCCCACTGTGGATGGGCATGGAGCTGATGAGTATGTGAGGTTTGTGGCGGTGAACGCAACGCCGAGAGCACTCACCACCCGAGAAGTGGAGGAAGCGTCTGCCGCTGACCCAGAGCTTCATGAGGTACGCGAAGCCATAGCGACTGGACACTTTGAAAAGTGCCAACCGTATGCTGTCATTGTAAAGTGAGCTATGCACAGTGGGACATCTTGTTCTGAGAGGCACACGCATAGTGGTGCCAAAAGGCCTTGCGGATGCGGGCACTTGCACTAGGCCATGAGGGACATCTGGGTATCGTGGGAACAAAGCAGCATCTCAGGACAAAAGTGCGGTGGCCTGGCATGGATAGGGCTGCGGAGAGACACTGTAAAGCCTGCCACGGATGTCAGATAGTGGCTAGACCTGACCCACCTGAACCGCTGAGACCCACACCGCTACCTGATGGACCCTGGCGGGATGTCGCCGTTGACCTACCGGGGCCTCTCCCGTCTAACCACTCCATTTTAGTGGTAGTAGACTATTTCAGCCGGTATTACGGATATGACGTCATGACCACCACCACATCAGAGAGGGTCATAGACAGCGTGGAGTAAATATTCAGTCGACATGGACTGCCAGTCACAATCAAGTCTGACAATGGACCTCAGTTCAGATCTGAACAAGTTAGACTGTACTGCGAGGAAAACGGCATCACACACATGAAAACCACACCGAAATACGCTCAGGCCAACGGAGGAGTTGAGCGTCAGGACGCGTCACCGCTGAAGAGGATTGGGATTGCTCAACCAGAGGGACCGGATCGGAAGAAAGAACCGAGGAAATATGTGACAATCTACAGGGGCATCCTCCATCCCTCAAGGGGTAAAAGCCCTGCGGAAATGCTTTTCAAGCGAAAGATGAGAGGAAAGCCAGCTGAACCGACTGAAGGGAACACAGGTCAGGAAGTGCGCGACCGTGACGCCGAGCAAAAGGCTGAGAGTCAGCTGTATGCAGACCCACGCAGAGGAGCGCAGAGGTCAGAGGTCAGTGTCGGTGGTACTGTTCTCCCGAGACGGGACACAACTGACAGGTTCTCCACCACATTCAACGCCACACCGCACAAGAGCATCAGCAGGACCGGAAACAACGTGGTGCGGTGGAATCACCAACAGGAGCACGGGATTCGAGAAACAGCACCTTCGTTAAGAGATACGAAGGAAATAGACTGAAACGAGGGACATTTCAAGAAGAGGGGGAAATACAGGAAGCCGAGGATACAGAAATCAGAGGGGCAACAGAAGAACACACACACGCCACCGATACTCAAGAGTCCACAAACCCAGCAGGGCTCTGACGTACAAATACAGGCAGGCGTGCCAGACAGGCCGCCGAGGATCAAGCCAACACCCAGCAGACTGTCTGACTGGGTTTTAAAGTGATGAGGGATTCTCACTAGTTAATGTGTTCGGGGAAAAAAAAGAGTTTCTACAATGTTTCTGATTTGAAAATACTGTAAGGATACGCTGATTTATAACGTACAGGTAATAATTTGAGGATACAGTGATTTGGTTTCTTAAAATAAAAAAAGTTATCTGATGTTATAACGGCTATGACTGCTGCGAGGTGTCAAACGATGTTTTGAGAACTACTGTAATATGGTTTAATATGCAATAGCTGCATTAATGTGTGTACAATCCTCAGCTGTACTTTTTGGCTAATTAGAGTGTAATGCCAAGAAAAGGGGGGCTGTCATGTCTGTGGTTACCACGCCCCTCAGGGTGGGAAGGGCATTGTGGGTAGGCTCGTGCCACTTCGCTCTCTAATAAAGCGCGCCCGGCAAGAGGCCGCAAATCCGATGTGTCGTCCAAGTTATTGAGATTAAATTCTGTATAAGCTGCTTAATTCAGCAGTAAAGTAGAGATGCGACATGCCCCAAATATAGCAATTTTTAAATCTAGGTAAAAAAAAAATTTCTTTTTTTCTTGTGCCTATGGTTGAGCATTCAAACTTGCACCTTATTCCTACTGCACTTTAATTCTGGAAGTAGATCTGTAGTCACTCCCTGTGGGCAAGTGACTATGTTATATATATATATATATATATATATATATATATAGATATAGATATAGATATAGATAGATATAGATATAGATAGATATAGATATATAGGTATATATAGATATATAGGTATATATAGGTATATATAGGTATAGGTATATATAGGTATGTATTTTGTTTTTATGGTATCTATCTTTTAATCTTTTAATTATATTACTCTTTTTGATTACTAATTCAAGGTACATTTTATGTACTTTGTGCTCTTTTAATTATATTTTATATACGGTTGTTTTTATTTACTCTCTTTTAATTATATTTCATATGGTTGTTCCTTTTCTGGTTTTATTTGTGTAAAGCACACTGAATGTCCTTGTGTACGAAATGTGCTATATAAATAAACGTGCTCGCTTTACTGAAATGCTTTACTGAAGCGCTTAAGTTCACGATACTGGATTTGGTGCAAGTACTCCTGCGGTGCCTGCTATTCAACGCACTTCTTCTTGGTAGCCACAGGGGGGCAGTGTTGCACCGCTGATTGTGGGAATACCGTGCTGTCAAAATGACCTGCAATGAAAAAGTGGGATAAGCTGGACCTCGTTCACTAATGTGAGTGCAAGATATTTCAGTTTGCTGCAGGTGATGTGTACTTATATTTAGAAATGTTTTGGTAATGGTACTCAAACCGCAACAGAAGCGATGATCCGTTCAGCGCCACTACAAATGGGTCATTAGCGGCCCGGTGAATGTTTCCCAAAACTAATTACATCTCAGACAGCTTCACGAGCAGGAACAAGGTCGCTGAGAGTTTGTTGGACTGATTACTCCCCCCCCCCCCTTTGTGACTGGCAAATCCACAGCTAGTGATCCAGGGCGCTCTCGAGGTGTTACTGGCTGGCAACGGATTGTCTTCCCAGTCCTAGGTGGAGATGGACTGCGTTAGGTAGAAGGGAAAGGCGGGGTGTGACCTTTGGTTGTTGCTCTCGCAGCCAAGCTGTTAAATATTTATCTTGGATACACGGCAAGAGCTGAGAGCGGTCTCGGATCCCAGAGAGGCGGAATTCCCCAGCAGGCCGGGAGGATATCTCGGGCACTTTGGGAGTTGAAACGGACGGACGGGCTTCTCACTTATCGGGGAGTTCGACGGAGATGACCGTCCAAGAAGAGACACTCGCTTTACAGTAAGTGAGCGAGACCTTGAGTCATCTTAGGTAATGGTAACAACGTTCCTTTCATGCAACAGCGACAGTGAGATAGTGGGATACCGTGGCGCTGAAGTGGAAATCACCGGTAACTGGTTAGCCTGTTATCTCGTCTTCCTTCCTTTGCGACCATTTTTCTCTCTCCCCGCTGGTTGGGTCATGGGAATTTCTTTGGAACAGAACATGGAAACATTGATTCTTCACCGAGGTCCTCGAATGTGTGTGTGTGTGTGTGTGTGTGTGTGTGTGTGTGTGTGTGTGTGTGTGTGTGTGTGTGTGTGTGTGTGTGTGTGTGTGTGTGTGTGTGTGTGTGTGTGTGTGTGTGTGTGATAAGTCTATGAATAATTATCTCACCTACATGGACAGATGGACCTTGTACAGTGACAGTGCATGACGCTAAGTCCATGAGTCACGTGGCGCTCATGGAAAAGCACCCCGGGCCTCGCTTTTGCATCTGAAATAAAGGCGGTAGAGAGAGAGAGAGAGAGAGAGAGAGAGAGAGACAACATCTGGGGCTATTGTTTCGCATAAACCTCAGGTATTGAGTGAACAAATTTATTGAATGTGTGTCAAACAGCCCTGTTTGTTTAGGTGGCTATGGAAATGGCCTCCCTTCTTTCCTGCTCTTAAAAACACTCAAGGGCGGTGCCACAGGGCCTGTGCCTGTATGGGAATCTCTATTATTTCCAGCTGTGGATGGAAACTATTACAGAGTCCCCTCTCCCAGATGAGCTTGAGCGTGGAGCCGTGGGTGGTTTTTTTTTTTTTTTTTTTTTTGCAGGACTTGCATTGTGCATGCATGCACAGACGCAGACGTGTGCACAAAACACACATGTGTGCACATGCGAACATACACCGCACACACACACACACATATGCGCGCCCACACATGCAGCCGAAAGTTCAGACGCGAGCTGAATCATTCGCTGAGGATAAAGGACCCCTGCTAGCCTGAGTCAGAGGAAAGATAGAGCGAGAGGGAGGGAGAGCGAGAGCGAGAGGGAGAGAGCGAGAGGGAGAGAGAGAGAGGGAGAGGGAGAGGGAGAGTGGGCGGCAGCAGTGGTTCCCTGTGCCTTCCCTCCTTTCTTTTCATTCTCTTCCCGTCTCTGTCTAGCTGCACTGAGGAGACCTCATTGCTCAGCCGGTACTGCAGTAAGTACTGTATAACTTGTGCTGCTACTTCACGCTATTACAGCCAGGGCTAGGCTCACGATTAACCCAACCACAAGATGCTCACAATTAACCAACCTTGGACAGCCTTCTTTTTTCTTTCCAGCAGTAGAATAAAGCCTCTGTTGTTGCTATTGTGAGTTGGCAGAGGTATGAAGTGCTTGTCTGAACTGATGTTTTCTCAGCTGTCTGAACGTGAACGTGAACTGACCGATCAGAGCACGCCGTCGGTTGTCTTTTAGCCGCCTCTCGGCGGAGGCAGAAAACTCTGGGGAGAAAGTCAAGTGCATTGGACATTAACGCCCTAAACGCTACCACCTAAATGAGGACGTTCAGGCTAAAACATGTTGGAGGCTGTCTAGAATCCACGAAGGTGATCTAACGCGTTGCTCGTCGGTGATCGCTCTGAAATGTCTGGGGTATTCTGTTGTTGTTTTTTGTTTTTTTTTGCCCCGGTGTTGTTTGGCAACAGTTGAACAACAGGAACTTGAGGGGCACCAGATCGGAGGGAGGATGAAAGGAGAGCCACCTTAGGGTAGATGTCAGTCTCTCGCTGTCTGTAGTTCAGAAAGTTCTCATCATCAGACCGCCAAGGTACCGGTCCCTGTTGTGTCCGTGTCTGCTTTGCTAACCGTATGCATGTAATGGATGACTTTAACCCCCCCCCCCCCACGTGGGTTTTGGGCTTCACCTGCACACATAGTTGTGGCATTCGAGGTGGTACCCGAATAGCCTCGGCAAGTCTAGGATGGCCTCCTGGGCACTCGGCCCGTTGACATCCACTACGCTGCAGTGAACGGGAAGCCCCCTCGTAACTTATCAGCATCCCGGGAGCGGCGGGGGAAACGCCACTACACCCCCCCCCCCCCGAATGTTTGTCCTCATCAGCCGGCGGGGTGACCCGGAGGCCTGGGAGACGGACCTGCGGGCAGAGTTTTGTTTACCGGTGAAATAAACTCTGGCGCTTTTGTGTCTCCCTGAAAGGCATTCCACCAGCGCCACCTCAGAGCACGTCCCACGATGCTCCTGTCCTACATGACAAAGGCCTGTGCGGGCTCCTTTCTCCGAATCAGTCGACACGCTTTCGCTTACGTGCATGTCCGGCGTTTAATGGTCAGCACTGCCGGATCTTGTTGAAGGAGAACTTTCGTTTGTTAATTCGAACACCGCCTGACTTGCTCCCCGGCTTCCTGCCTGGCAGAGGGAAAGCTCTCCCTTGGTAGTGGGTGAAGCAGAAAAGGGAGAAGAACAACAGTGCTATGGTGAGGAAGTGGTGTATTTTTATGATTATGTAACAGATTTATGTCGTGGGGTATTCAGTCGTAAGGATCTTTTGGCCGCCGGGCTTCTAATGAGCCTCACGGTTGCTCCGTAGTAACATCCTGGTACATACCCCTCACTGTGTCGGGACAATGGACCGGCCTCTGCAATGAGGCCACGACATAGCATCGGCCTGAGCTGTGCTAATTCATTTGTCATGAGCGAACCGAGAGGCACACGGAGTCAGGCGATGCGATATACGACTCTCCCCCTCCGCCCTAGATGATGTGGTTCCTCGGCCGTAGAGGTGACGGCGGAGGGGGGAAGCGTGTGTCTGTGCGGTCAGGAGAACGAGACGAGGGGGAACGGGTAACCAGTGTGAGAGGGTTTGTGTCCTGGGCCAGAGCCGCCATGGCCTCTTGCGTGGTTACCTCGTTCAGCTGCAGAGTGACAGGGTGTCAGATGTGGTCACAGCAGGACGGATGTCTTGTTCATGTGGCTACAGACCCCGATAAGGACTCGGCCCCTGCGCAGCTCCCGACTCGGTTTCGGTGTTGGGTAAAAACAACCCTGTGAGGAGGCAGCGTACATGCTCGGTAAACGGATATGGGCATTCTCCTCCTGCGTTTCACTCCAGCCGAGCCAGACCACTGAATTATTAAAAAAGTTGACTCCTTCGATCCCAAATTGGAACTGGCCAGGGCACATAAACTGTCTCACTCTCTCTCTTAACACGCACACACAAACACTTGTTTCACTATCCTTCTGAGGACCCCTCATTGACTACATTCATTTCCTAGCCCTTAACCCTAACCTTAACCAGGCAAACTACATGCCTAACCCTAACCCTTACCCTAACCTTAACCTAACCCTAACCCTTACCCTAACCTTAACCTAACCCTAACCCTTACTCTAACCTTAACCTAACCCTAATTCTAACCTTAACCCTAAAACCAAGTCCCAACCCTAAAATAGACCCTTTAACTTGTGAGGACCTCTAAAAGGGCCACACAAGGTAGGTGGTTTCTGGTTTTTCTGTCCTAATGAGGACATTGGTCCACATTAGGATAGTTAAACATGTGTACACACACACACGCACACACACACACACACACACACACGTTATAGAGACGAGAGCAGCCTTGAACTTGAGTAAATTTGAATCGTGTATGTTGTTATTTTATAACTTGTGTAATCCAGTTAGCTCTGTGAGGCCCTGTTTACACTGGGCATTAACATCCATCTTGGGCGTCCGGGTGGCATGGTGATCTATTCTGTTGCCTATTGGGTCTATTCGGTGGTTCTAATCCCCGTGTTACCTCTGGATTGGTCTGGAGTCCCTACAGACACAATTAGCCATGTCTGCGGCACTAGCACCTCCTCTGGTCGGTCAAGGCCGGATACAATTGGGGAGAAAGGGGGGGGGCATGCATCTTGGGTGATGTGTTAGTTCACACCTGGCATTAGAATGTGTCTCCACAGGCGTCTCGAGTGGCCACATGTGTTAAGAGCTCACTTCCCCACTCTATATGCACATAAACATGTACACCATTTCTGTTTGCAAAGACCAAATGCATTGTTGTTTTTAACCGGTGGGAGGCCGCAATGCACTTCCCGTGCCTAGGCTGCTGGGAATTAAAAGAAGAAGAAGAAGTTTGCAGTGAACTTGGCGTGCAGGCAAAATCAAAACAAAACAGACCAGGTCTACTCCTTTCCGTGTTCCAGCCAAACCAAATCTCCCAAGATGTGTGATGCACTCGTGTATATCTCTAGGGGCTTTTCAGAACTTTCATACTAATTGACGTTGGCGTGAGTAAGCACTTCGGCTAACGCAGAGGACGTCAGTTGAGTCGGTGGTCCTTCAGTGCGGCCCAGGACACGTTCATGTTGTTGTTATTCGTCCGTCGCAGCAACGAGGACCATATAGTCATCCTGTGATGGATGACTGGTGACTTGCACGATGATTAAAGTGAGGAAGAGTTGCGCATCATCAGCCTCACTCTCTCGTCCGAGACCACCTTGCTACCAGTGGCAAGACTAGCGAGACGACTGGCAGTGCTAAAAGAATGTGGCCGTATGTGGCCCAAACCACCTCTGAATGTGTTCTGGGCGACTGGACCTCAATGCACCCTCGATGTGTCTTGGGTGTATTCATACCTGTATTTAGAACTGTCCACTTGTGACCGGCTCGCTCAAGACGCATGTTAATACCAGGTGTGAACAGGGCCCGAGTGAGTCGGCAGTCTATAGGTACGAGGTTGACTACGGCTAACTCAACCACTCACCTGCACCATGGAAATGTAAGTCCAGACACCTGACACAAAACCAAAACATTGGCTTGTCAGCACGTTGGAGTTCAGGTTGTGCATTTTTGTGTTTGTCTTCGTTGGCAAGGACTGTGGGCAAACCGGAAATCCTTGTTTCGTGCAGCCAGAACTCCAGCGCGTCACTCCTTGCGCCTGACTTGTTGTTGGTTCCGTGGTTTTACTTCTGTTTTGTTTTAGCGCCTCGCTTGATGCATCAAGCTGAAGACTTTGAATGTAAACTCTTACCCCGCGCATTCTCCTATCGTCTGCTTTGACTATTTCATTCTGATAGTGCCATCGAAAGGGCACACAGAAACACGCGCCCGTCTGCCATTAATGGTCAAAGTCAAACAGCAGCGACTTCCTGTAAACATCACACCTCATGGCACTGTAGATATGTTACAGCAGGAGGAGGGGCGGGGGGGCGGCAGGGGAGGTATGTGTGTGTGTGTGTGTTTGGAGGGGAGGGGGGGGGGGGCAAAGACATGTCTGAGTCTGAGCAGACCAGTCCTGGGTCCACTCTCTGTGGTATCCATGGGGGTGGACCACGTCAGTGACTAACGCCTTGGAGAAGCTTCAAGTGTTCCCAGAACAGAGAGATCTCTTATTCTCTCCCCTTGTCCCTTTGACTAGCCAGGGACCTGGCATCTGTGCACCCCCATAACACACACACACACACACACACACACACACACACACACACACACACACACACACACACACACACACACACACACACACACACACACACACACGCATACAAACATGCACAGGCCTTTGCACAAAGGAGAGGGGAAACATGGGAGCGAGAAAAAGAAAGTTAAGAGATGTGGGTGTTGGGGAGGTAGGGTGGTGGTGTTTTGGGGGTGGGGGTGTCTGAGTAGTCCAGTCTTTGGCCAGTGTGGAGTCTTTGGGAGGTGGAGGTGATGAACTATTTGCATTTCCCGTTCGTTAACCCCGCTGTGTGAAATATCACCTTATCACAACAATGGGCCTTCTTCATTGAAGAAGGTGCCCCGCGCTGACGAGCCAAGAGGAGGGTGCCTTTTGAACAGGGCCTTAGAGGTTGCTATGGCGATGCCTGTCAACCGGGAAGTCCTTCACAGGCGGAGCAAGCACTCTGTATATGTGTGTGTGTGTGTGTGTGTGTGTGTGAGAGAGAGAGAGAGAGAGAGAGAGAGAGAGAGAGAGAGAGAGAGAGAGAGAGAGAGAGAGAGAGAGAGAGAGAGAGAGAGAGAGAGAGAGAGAGAGAGAGAGAGAGAGGGGTTGTGTGCTCTGGTTAGTTTCATGAAAGAGAGAGCACGGACAGGATTACTCTCTGAAATATTACATTATCATACACCACTGAACAGGCCAGCGCCGGACAGACGTGTGTTGTGTGGTTGCTGCCATTGCCCTCGGTGAGTACCAAGTTCTTCCGCAGTCGTGCGTGCGGTAGATTAAACTTATCAGATAAGGACTCTGAACGTTGGACGTGCGTGGTCCTATGACTGGCAGGTTGTGCCGCTGCAGTCTGTTTTCATGTCAGGGTTGAGTAACCTGCCTTGACTGCTTAGTGGCTTATGTGCTAATTGATGGGATTAGTGCTACAGGCTTTCCCAGGAATTTGTCAATGCCCTAAAAAAGAGAGGGAGGGAGAGAGAGAGGGAGAGAGAGAGAGAGAGAGAGAGAGAGAGAGAGAGAGAGAGAGAGAGAGAGAGAGAGAGAGGAGAAGAAGAGGGCAAGTCTGAGGATGAAAACATACAGGAGGGCTTTAAAGTCTACCTGAAGACAAGCCCCCTTGGTAATCACTGAGCGGTGTGATTTGTACGGCGTTGATTGGGTGGGTGGGGGGCAGTCCAGGCCCCACGGTGAACGAAGCGGGTTTTGGCTTTTTGAGGCAAGTGCAGAAGAGGGCAGCTCACGGGCACACCCTCATGTTCACCCACAGGAGCAGGAAGGGAAGGTGCTATCGGCATTGTTACTCAACATGCCATGTCTCGTTGCCCTTCCCCGCTGGTACGGCCCGCCACACCGGCAGCTTCAGCGAAGAGGTTTTCTAATGAGGCGATGGCAAACTATGTTCCCCGCCGGGCCGGTTTCCCATCCTGCTCCAGAAACATCACGCCCCACGTCCCCCTCCCCCCCCCCCAGGTTCGCCCAGTCGTCACCTAGAGACCCTTTCTGCCGCTGAGATCATTTCCACACCCTGCTCTGATCCCCTTTGTGATAAAGCTGAGGGCGCCCCCCACGATCTCCGCAGGCTTTGCTCGAGTTTGAATATGCAAAATGACAGTGTGTGTGTGTGTGTGTGTGTGTGTGTGTGTGTGTGTGTGTGTGTGTGTGTGTGTGTTTTATCATAGTGTGCACTTCCTCGCAGCATCTCAGGCAGATTATGATGACTATTTTGCACTTGATCATCCACCTGAAATAACGAAACAGATTCCCGTGACGTCATCGTTCCTTTTTTTTGGCTGCAGCGTATCCCCGCGGGAAATCGAGCTCCCCCCCGATACTGGATCAAAGCTCACCTCCGGCGTCTTCATTGACAAGGAACGCCAGGCTCCGGCTCCGGCTCCGGCTGCCGAGCAGATAAAGGGAGCACCATACATGGAGGTGAAGCAGTTGCCTCCTGATAAATGTGTGTATCCCCCAATAACCGCATATCGTAAACTTGCGGCTCCAGGACCTTGTATGGTCTACGCCTGCGTTCTCACATCTGCCAAGTTGCAGAGGGGACGGACTCCGTGATCGCCCTCGCAGGACCTCTCGCAAGCTCTCGCATAGCTGCGCGGTGACTCACCAAATATGTTTGGAGATAAACGCCGGTTTTTATTTATTCACCAAATGTGTTCGTAATTGCCCTCGTCGCAGTTTCTTCGGGGAGGGCCGTTTCCCCGTTTAGATGTCAACGGTTTGTGTTTCTGACCAGGGCCTCCCCTGCCCATCTGTCATTCTTGTGGGGGGGGGGGTAGAAGATGGTGTAACCGGTTATTTTCTTGCCCGGTGCGGGATTCGATGCGGGGTGTACTGCACCACAAGGCGACATCACTGACCGCTCGGATAAAGGGTCAGACCCGTTGGCTAGGGGCTAACGGGTCTTATTAGTAGTTTACAGTCGTCACCCTCTCCCGGAAGCGCGCCCTCGCGCTTTGTTATTCCCGCGCTCCGGAGAGACTTCTGAGGATCTGCACGCTTCCGGATCCCACCGCTGCCACCAGTGTAACCGAGGGTTTGTAGATGTCGCCTATACTGTATGTATGAAACTGTAACATAACAAATACGGAGGTTCCACTTTCACTTTATTTGCATTCTTCCCCCAACAGAACTCCGCAGCAACAACACTGCGTACAGCACTTCCGCTCTCTCTTCAGCCTTCAAAATAAGAGCTCAAGGCATACGCTGCGGCAACAGCTTATAACAGGAACTTAAAATCACTAACAGGCAAGTCCAGAAAAATAGGTTACAACAGTAATCGCGGAGTACTTTTGCTCTCTTTTTCAATCGCTGTGCAATACGGCGGCCTCGCCTTCTGAAGGTCAGGTTTACAACCGCGAACGCAAATAATATGGCCACCTTGGACAAACGAGAAGCGTGTGTGTTTTTTCTTCTTTCCCGCGGGTTCTCCTCGTGTACACAAGACACACGTGTGTAAGACACGGAGCGGCTCACTGGACTGTGCTCAGCAGCTCCCAACTCACGCAGTCGATGATTAACCCGGCCTTTCGGCTCAGCACACCGCTACACCGCTGACCGCAGGTCGTCGCCGGTCCCGGTGGGTGCACTAAACGTCTCCATCTTACTGCGTTTGAGATAAAGAAGTATATTTTTGACATGCCGGCTCGTTTTCCCGTCGGGCCGCTCGTTTGTAACCCTCCCGACGCACCGCCGATTACAGAAGTTCAGGGTTCACCCGTATGACCATGAGTCATCGGGCTTCTATGCGTGGCCCTCTTGACAGTTTTCTTTCCGGCACGAACAATGCGAGGAGCCCTTTATGTGGGTTAGGAGGAGGTCTGCGGCCGGGGCCGGCCCCCAGCCGCAGAGAAAAACCTGACCACATCCCTCATGGGAAGCAGGGCAAGAAGCGAGCGAACGGACGGCGGGTAGAGAGTCACAGAATACCCAAATCATTTGATCTTATCCCAGCTCTGGAAAAGAGCTCGGACACAGGGGACCGTCTAGAAAGGTAATTTAACAGCGATTAACGGCGAATGGACCGCATGATATAGCGCTCTCCTGGTGGACCGACCGTGCAAAGTGCTTTACAGCGTTATGCCTCACAGTCACCCTGTTATGTATGCACACATCGACAGTGCTGCATTTGATTTGGTGCTGTTCTATTGTGCTGGGATCGATTGGTGATGCCTGCGGGCTCTGGGTTGTTTGATCGGGTCTGCCTTTGATGCTGTGTCAGTCTAAATAAAGAATGCCACGGAGAGGTTGTGTCGAGCGACAGCGCTGTGTCCTGACGTGATTTCTAAATACAATATTGGCGACGAGGATGGCTGATATCTCTCTCCCACCACCTGCCCCCTTCCTGGCATTACCTGGCGAGCCTCCGGTACCATGGACTCGCTGGCTACATAGTTTTGAAAATTACATCATCGCCTCAGGGCTCGACGACGTGAGCCAGGCTAGGAAGACGGCTCTGTTGCTTCACTGCTTGGGAGCAGAGGGTCATCGTGTGCTCGGGACTCTGGGGAACGTCACAAGCTTTGCCGATGCTGTGGGACTTATGAGCACCCATTTCGCTGCTCCACAGAGTGCCCTCCTTCGGCGATTTATATTCCGTCAGCGACACCAACTGCCTGGTGAGTCTGTGCGGCAGTACGTAGCTAATTTGCGAGGGCTAGCTAGCTCATGCAAGTTTGGCGCGCTTCAGGACGAGATGGTTCGCGACCAGCTAATCGAACACACCAACAACGCAAAGGTGCGTGAGACTCTCCTGCTGGAAAAAGATGATCTGCTGCTGTCCAGAGCAATTACCATCGCACTACAGGTTGAGGGAGCAGCTGAGTATGCTGCTATGCTAAATACACAGCAAGTGGCTACCTCCAGTCAAGCTGCCAACGACTCCTCCCTCTACTCACGGCTGCCCCTCGGGACGCAACCCAGCCAGAGCGAGGCGGGCGCCGACTCCACTGGGGACGTCTTGCAACTGCAACGACGGCGTTCTCGGCCCCGCCCTCAACAGTCCTGTGGTAACTGTGGATCTCGGTCTCATGTTTCAAGGGCTCAGAACTGCCCTGCCCGTGGCCAGACATGCCGTAGCTGCGGTAAGCACAATCACTTTGCCAACGTCTGTCGATCTTCCCCGGCTGGGTCAGAGGGCCACACCCCCCAGTCTTCAACCGCCGTCATTCACAAGGTGAGCTCTGGGCCAGTGTCATTCAAATCATGCACAGTCAACATTAATGATGTGTGCATCCCCCTGCTGTTGGACACCGGTGCAAGTGTGTCTCTCCTGAATGTTGATACCTACAGTCAATTTTTCGGTTCACTGCCACTGTCCGCACCCTCAGCTGTCCTCTGTGGGTATGGTGACTCCAAAATCGATCTGGTTGGCTCTCTCCAACTGACTGTCCGCTATGGAACCAAGCTGGTGCCCAATGCAGTTTTTCATGTGGCACGCCGTGGGGCCAACCTGATGGGCCTGGACCTGTTCTCCGCTCTGGGGTTTTCCCTCTTAGACACAAGGGGGGCAGCAATCCTGACTGTCGCCACACCTTGGCAGCAGAAGTGGCCATCGCTGTTTATGGGGCTGGGCTGCCTCTCTGCCTTCACCCATCAACCTCTCCTCAACCCTGCTGTGAAATCTGTCATCCAACCACTGCGCCGCATCCCGTTGGCTCTCCGTGATGGGGTCTCCGCCGAGCTGCAACAACTGCTGGAAGCTGGCATCATTGAACCGGTGGACGCGTCACCTTGGGTCTCAAACCTCGTGGTGGCTAAGAAGAAGTCGGGGGGCCTGCGTGTCTGCGTCGATCTACGTGCAGTAAATAAGGCAGTGGTCCCTGATAAGTATCCACTGCCCACCTCAGAAGAACTCACTGCTCAGTTCTATGGCTCTGAGGTGTTCTCCAAGCTCGACCTCAGACAGGGGTACTTACAGGTGCCCCTCCACCCCAGCAGCCGAAACCTCACAGCCTTTGTGACACATGCAGGAGTGTTTCGCTACACCAGGATGCCTTTCGGTCTCAGCTCCGCCCCTAGCTGCTTCCAGAAAATCATGGTCTCCGTGCTGGCTGGCATACTGGGCGTGGCCATTTATCTGGACGATATAGTGGTACACGGGCCCACCAGTGAAATCCACGACAAGCGCCTTAACATGGTCTTCGCAGCCCTGTCCAAGCACAAGCTAACTCTCAGTGCTGAGAAATGTGTCCTCTCTGTACCAGCCATCGACTTCGTTGGGTTCCGGCTGTCAGCGAGCGGTGTAACTCCACTACAATCCAACGTGGACGCCATTCAGGCCATCCCTGAGCCCAGCTCGGCCGCCCAGGTCGCCTCCTTCCTGGGTATGACAAGTTACTACCTGAGGTTTCTTCCCCAGTACTCTGCGACCACAGCCCCCCTGCGCCAGCTGCTGCGTAAGGACGAGCCATGGGTGTGGTCAAAGGCATGCAGTGACGCTGTGCGTGATCTTAAGACTCAACTGACTTCACCACCAGTGTTGGCTCACTTCGACATCTCCAGCTCCACCTTTGTGACCTGTGACGCATCAGCCACAGCGATAGGGGCCGTGCTGTCTCAAACCCAGAACGGTGTGGAGAAGCCCATTGCCTTCGCCTCCCGTGCCCTCAACCTGACCGAGCAGCGGTACTCCGTGGGTGAGCGTGAGGCGTTAGCCTGTATCTGGGCTTGTGAAAGGTGGCACCTCTACCTCTATGGCCGCTCCTTCACCCTCAGGACAGATCACCAGGCCCTGACAGCGCTGCTGTCCACATCTGGGACAGGCCACAAACCCCTGAGGCTGCACCGCTGGTCTGACCGCCTCCGCCAGTACAACTTCAGCCTGCAGTTCACCCCAGGCAGAGACAATGTTGTCGCCGACCTGCTCTCTCGCTCTGTCTCCACCCCAGCTCCACAGACGGACACTGACTGTGTGGAAAAGGACATTGTCCAAATGCTACACACACCCCTCCAGGCCACTGTCTCTCTGCAGGAGCTGAGGGCAGCCTCCGAACAGGACCCTGTCCTCTCCCAGCTCCGCACCTACATCCAGAACGGCTGGCCTCACAAGGTCCCAGAGGAGCTGGCTGCGTTCGCCCGAGTCAGACAGGAGCTCTCCTGCTGGAACGACACCTGCGTGGCACGTGGGTTTTGCACAGTGGTCCCAGCTGCTCTCCGTGCACGTGTTTTGAATACGGCGCATGAAGGCCACCTGGGCATTGTGAAACTGAAACAGCGCTGCCGAGACCTGGTGTGGTGGCCGGGGATAGACAGAGATATTGAGGCTCTGGTGAAGGACTGTTCTGCCTGCCTTGTGAGTGGCAAGACTGGCCACCAGGCTCCCCCACCCCTGCAACCTCTCGCCTGGCCCTCTCAGCCCTGGGAACACCTGCAGTTGGACATTTGTGGTGAGATCCATGGAGTTCCCCACCACCAACGCTTCATGGTGGTCGCCTACGATCTACACTCAAAATGGCCTGAACTCACCACTTCCGGCACTGTGACCTCACAGATCATCATCGACTTCCTGGACTCTCTTTTCTCTCGCTGGGGCCTCCCAAAGGCCATCACCACTGACAACGGCCCTCAGCTGGTCTCTGCTGAGTTCACTGCTTATCTCGACAGCAAGGGCATCCGTCATATACGCACTGCGTACTACCACCCCCAGGCCAATGGCGGCGTTGAACGTTTTCACCAGTCACTGAAGAACGGCCTCAGAGCACACATGGCCCAAGGGTGCTCTTTCACGCAGGCCATCCGTCACACTCTGCTGCACTATCGGGCCACACAGCACTCGACCACAGGCGTCTCCCCAGCCTCTCTCATGCTAGGCCGGGAACTGTGCATGCCCCTTGACAGGCTCCGCCCCTCCACACCTCAGGCACCTCCCTCTGGGGTCAGAGCCTCAGTCACTCGTCAGCAGACGCGGATGAAGCAACGGTTTGACCAGTCAAAACGAACCAGGGTGCCAGACATCAATGTGTCAGACTGGGTCAGGGTCCGCAGGCCCCACAGGGACAATAAAATGGCTTCATACTGGTCCTCTCCTCTCCAAGTCACCCGTCAGCTGGGCCCAGCCACTTACCTCCTCAGCGATGGCACTCGGTGGCACTCCAGTCGTCTACGGAAGGTGTCAGCTCCGCCACACACAGCTGGTGACACAACCATAGCCATTACCTCAGCATGGCGAGACGCCCCGGGGCTTCATGCAGCTCCTACACGGGCCCCAGACATTTCTGGGCCTCAGCTTCCCCTGCCATCTCCCTCCCCACCTCGGCCTGACCAGCCTCAGGCCGCCCCGCGACCTGTTCGCACACGTTTACGCCCTGGCCACCTAGAGGACTTTGTGTCAACCTTTCATGTTTGAAATCCTGCCGGGGGGGGGGGGAAATGTTATGTATGCACACATCGACAGTGCTGCATTTGATTTGGTGCTGTTCTATTGTGCTGGGATCGATTGGTGATGCCTGCGGGCTCTGGGTTGTTTGATCGGGTCTGCCTTTGATGCTGTGTCAGTCTAAATAAAGAATGCCACGGAGAGGTTGTGTCGAGCGACAGCGCTGTGTCCTGACGTGATTTCTAAATACAATACACCCGTTCACACGCACGTTCACACGCACGTTCAAACGCACAGATGATGGCGGAGGCTGCCGTGCAGGACGCCAGCCTGCTCATCAGGAGCAGTTAGGGGGATCGAACCAGCGACCTTCCCGATTACTAGGCGACCCGCTCTACCTCCTGAGCCACGACGACCCAGCGATTCATGAGCTCTGTTCGTAGATCTATTTGCAAGCATTGCTGTTTGTGTTTTCCTTTGCACTTGTTGCTGCTCTGGGCGGGGGCGGGGGGGACCCGGTTTCGCTGATTTCAGCAGAAGGTTTCTTCAGGGTGACGTTCGCCGAACCCGCGCTACCGAGCAAGTCTTATCTGACTCAGCAACTTGACAAACAATAGTCTACTTCCTAATTTTCCCCTTCCAAAGGAAAAAAAAAAGGAAAGCATAGCCGTTGTCCAAACTGTAAAATAAGCTCCTTCGTCAACAAAATCACAGCAGCTTTCTGACCTGAAGAAGCTGTTGAGTTAAACGATGTTCCACTGAGAGGGGTGGGGGTGGGGACTTGTGACGTCATTGGTTCCGTTCATGAAGACAAACAGCTGGCCCAGTTCCTCGAGGGACCACATGAATCCTCTCGTGGCGACGATGCGCAGAGGAAATGTTCCCCCAGACAAAAAAATCCCCCCCAGCCACATTTCATGTGCTTTTATGTCTCTGGCTTTGTCCCTGTTGTCCCTTGGACACCGGCCCACATGGGGCGCTGCGGGAAAACACAAAGAACGCTTGAAACGTTTACCCACAACGTTACGCAAGATGCACCTGAAACATGAAATGCTGAGATGAGAAACGCCGAGATGCGGTCATGTTAGAGACGAGGTCACATGTAGGTCCTCCGTTGCATGCCACACTGGTCCACTATGGATCGCTCGCCTCGTAGGCGGATGAGTCATGTAGTGCTCGACCTGTGTTGACGCTACGCCAGGCTACTTACTACGCCACCACACTGGGCTGGAGCGTGCACGCATGTGAGAAACGGCACCAACTGTATCAACTTCCTCCTCGTCAAGGCGGATGAATGTACCGCTGAATCTCTAATCAGATTAGCCCAACCCAGGAAGAGCCAATGTCCCGAGCATGGATTTTTCATCAGAAATGTCCACCGATTTCTCCTTATTAGGAAGGATCGTGTCTCCTCCTTATTGAGAGGCGATGTCCGCAGCACTGGAGGGTTTGGCTGTAACTCCCTAAACAAACTTTGGTATTTCGATCCCCCTGACAAATGTGGTATTTAGGTACTGACTAAGTCATGAAGACGCTACCGCTGCACAGTAAACATATTCTCTTTTTTTTGGGATTCCCTCCCCCCCCTTTTTCTCCCCAGCTGTATCCGGCAAATTACCCCCACATTTCCGAGCCATCCCGGTCGCTGCTCCCCCCCACTGCCAGCCCGGGGAGGGCTGCAGACTACCACATGCCTCCTCCGATACACGTGGAGTCACCAGCCGCTTCTTTTCACCTGACAGTGAGGAGTTTCGCCTGGGGGTTGTAGCACGAGGGAGGATCACGCTATTCCCCCCAGTTCCCCCTTCCCCCCTGAACAGGCGCCCCGACCGACCAGAGGAGGCGCTAGTGCAGCGACCAGGACACATACCCACCTCCGGCTTCCCATCCGCAGACACGGCCAGTTGTGTCTTGTAGGGATTCCCGACCAAGCCGGAGGTAACATGGGGATTCGAACCGGCGATCCCCGTGTTGGTAGGCAACGGAATAGACCTCTACGCTACCCGGTAAACATATTCCTGTCCATTAAAACCCCGTCAGGGTGTAAGAAATGCCGCTGTATGCAGTCAAACTCGATCAGTCAAATTTGATGGATGTAGCACAGACGGAAACGCATAACAATGCAAAAGAGAATAAGAAAAATTAAAGTTTCCTGTATTAATCCCCTTGGGGAAACTCAATTACTGCAAATTAACCCATCCTGGCTGTGATCTGTGCTAGGAGCAGTGGGCTGCCGCCTTCAGGCTGCGCCCGGGGACCAACCCCACTGCCTTGCTCAAGGGCACAGACAGGAGTATAAACCCTAACACGCATGTTTCTTTCGATGGCGGGGGAAACCGGAGTGCCCGGGGGAAACCGGAGGGCCCGGGGGAAACCCACCACAGACACAGGGAGAACATGCAAACTCCACACACGGAGGAGGACGACCTGGGATGACCCCCAAGGTTGGACAACCCCGGGGTTCGAACCCAGGACCTTCTTGCTGTGAGGCGACGGGGCTAACCGCTGGGCCACCGTGCCGCCCGTCAGGTTTCAGTGACGTCTTAACAAATACTCTGCTCGTGTCGTGTGGATTTATACCGGAGAGCGTGTCAGAGATAGAATTTGCTCTCGTGAGAAGAGCATGAGGCCTCACAGTCATACTCGCATGGCGGACGGGGATTTCTGGCCCCGGTGTCTCTTCGACTGAAGCCAGTCCTCACGCCTAACTCAGCGATCGGAGTGTGTTGATATTCTATGTATCATTCATGATAAATTCTGCACATACCTTCCTCGTAGCCATGTACGCTGAGATAGACATGGTCAGAGCCAACAGAGGACAGCTGTCTAGCTCGCCAGTGTTCGCTGTTGGGCTTTGAAAGGCAGCAGTCTGTGGGTGGAAAAAGGAGCTCCATTGTTCTGAATTAAACAGGCCTGTGCGGAAAGACCGTTTCGTCGACGATGCCAGTGACTTGCACATCTAGTTATCTGGTTGTTATCAGTGAGACAAGATGTTTTAACTGAATGACGGGGCTCAGATTCTTCGGTGACTGGGGACAGTGCAGTCTGAGGGCACAGAGAGGTCAGCGTGCCGGGCATATTGTACATCAGATTACATTGAAGCAGGTTTTGCGAATTTGATTTATTTGCAGTGGTTATCGTTGGGGAGCGTGGGTTTGATTGCTCTCAGCAAACGATTACGTCGCTGCTGTGCCTCAGCAGTGTTGGGTTTGTTTTAGGAATCCATCGGTTCCCATATTTTCCCTGTTGTGTAACACTGTTTATTGCGGAGATGATGACTCAGAGAGGATGCCATTGCCGCCTGGAAGCGGGAGCTCTGATTCTATCACCAAATGTTGTGTTGTGTTCTGCTGCAAAAGAGTCACACAGTGTGTAGCCGCCTCGGTCGCAACCACAATGATTACAGACTCGGATGCTCTTTGTGCGAAGGCCACATGGAAAACTCATCAATTCAGATACCCCTGGACAGCCCACAGCCTTGCAGCAGCCTGGTCCGCACTTGGTCATTACTTTCTGGGCAAGCTGCAGAACAAAAACACATGATTATTTTCACCAAAAAAGAGCCCGATGCTTACCTTAACCCTATGGTTATCCTTGTTGGAAACCTTATTACTAAGACCAGCCAGTGTCGCCGGGAGACAACACTGCTTGATCACTGATGGCTGAAGCCATACTGTAGCAATTTGTTTTGGACGCCTAGCGTGAAAATTGAAAACCCCCGAGACTCAGAACACAGAAGGCGACCGACCCCAAATGGAAAGAGTTAAAGTCGCTGAACAATTCTTTGTTCCTGCTGCAGTGGCCAAGTCCCAGGATGTGCCGTTGCAGGCCTGTGGTTTCCATGCCAACCTCTGTTATTATGGACCCATTTCGCCAATGTGCATGAGGGGGTTGACTGACTCATACATGAGCAGAAATGGCCATCCCTCTCAATCCTCTGTGACTTTGACAAAGAAAGAAGTTCATCTTATTTTCCAAGGTCCCACTGATTAGGCTCTGCGAGAGGCCGGCTTTCTCCATCTTCCACTCTCTCCGGTCTGCGTCCTTTCTGCACTGTTTGACAAGGAAGGAAGGCAGACACCTGACTCACTGTCATTGTTTTGAGCCATCTTCGCCTTGGTAACAGGAGGAGGTTGCCGATGCAAACTTTCCCTCTGTTGAACGCTGGGGGAGTGGAATAATGGAAAAAAAATTTCCATGCAACTTTTTTTTTAAAGCAACATACGATTTCATTTATGATAAAGGGGTGGGGTGTCTTTGTGGAAATCTAACTAGGTACTAAGACATGGAGTGAAATGTTTTGCTGGGAAAGGACATCTGAGAATGGATTCATTCTCAGGGATTAAGAGATTTACCAATAAACAAAACAACAAATACCTCTCTCCGGGACCAGAGATTCAAAGATTCAGTTGGTAAATGGCCAGTGAAATGAATTCTAGAGATCTCAAAGTCTCTGCGGTGAATGACTAATATGACAGCCTCAGTAGCCTTGGAGCAATTCATCATAAATGGAAGCGCTTGCAGCTAGCGAGCAGTTTCTTGAAAGACTGCCTGTCAGTTTTTTATTTTTTTGCAAAACATCAGAGTCGTTTTGGTGGTGATGCAAGACGCACGTGAGGAAACGATTCGACGAAGGCAAGACAGAGAGACACGTGTATAGAAATAACCCTTTGCTGCTGCAAGGAGCTCCACACGAATGAACACCAGCGCAGATTGTCGAAATGTTCTGGCGTTATTATAACCAACAATTTGAAACTGGTTTTCCCTTCTGGGTTCGAGAAAACGACATCTGACTTGTCTTTCTTTGCAGATCCTTTTGATGCTGGGTGCAAAACTTTAGACCTCTACACAAGGACCATAACGGATGACATGCAGTCACAGGTAAAGCCATTTTGCTATGGTTTTGGTTGTCTTGATTTCAACTGTTCAACAAATTGCACCTAAAAAAACACTGTGAGAGTCTTATAAGACGAGGGAATATTTTTATGAACCTGATATCCAGGCAGGAAAAACAAAAGTAGAGTACAAAGCAGTTCAAACAAAGGGAAGATAAAGGATAGAATTCCCATGTTCCAGTGTCACAGTATTTGTAGTATGACTATGGTTAAAATAGGTACCTTTCAATGCTGAGCACAAGGCACAGGTGACCCTGACACCTCCAAAGAAAACACTCCCAACACTCACTGAAATCCACATAATTTAAATAGAGAAGGCATGCGGGCCATCATGAGGGGTGGAGGAATCACTGTGGAGACCAAAGGGGCAGTAAAAGATTTCTGAACAGAGCCAGCACTGCTGGACTTTGAGGTTGACATCAGCGACCCTTTTCCGACCCCCTTTTGCCCCGGCTCCACCCCCTGGCCTGAGAATAGGCAGCCCCACTGAATAGGTAGTTAATGGGCTCGTAATGGGCCTCTCCTGTTTCAGAGCCCCTGCTTCCATGCCTTGAATGAGGCCTTTCTCCAGCCGCTGCAAGAGAGACGATGAAGTGGGTGGAACGACACTTCCCACCGGCCCTGTTTTAAATAAATTAGAGGCCTTCTCATCAGAGGCTACCCCACAGGGGCCAGTTATTCCCCCGAGCTGCATCTCCGACAAGTTCACATGACCCTCCAGAGAGAGTGTGAGAGAGAGAGAGAGAGAATTTACCCAGGGACAACACAGGGACACGACAGGAGCACACATTTAATCATGCACATTACTTTTTTGAAATTCAACAATGCATTTCATCTTTACTTGGCAGCAGGTGGACGTGGTGGACCGTGTAAATGGCTCCCGCATCATCCGCTCCGGAGATGGACTTTCCTCAGGTCAGCAGCACTTCCTGACATCTCCTGAGCTGAACCAGGAGGTAGTCATCTCTCCTGGACTCCCTACTCCTCCACGGAGTCCCTTTCGCTCGACAAGACTGCCATCTGGAGAACACAAGGCAAGCAACGGTTGTGGTTGTTTTCATGTTGGGGTCCGTGGAATTTGATGTGCGATGACGCCCTCATGTGGCAAGATTCTGCAGTGCAACTGAAATTCCTGTAATAGGTGTTAAATGAAACCGCTTCCAGAACAGAATACTTTGAACTGTGATGCATTTATTATTAGATGCGACGTACCACATGACCTAACTTCTAACTAACTAACTCGGTCTTTTTATGATTTAACAAAAGGATAGTATACCAACAATCCAGTAAATATCTGACAGCAAAGACAAGACTAAATTTAAGCGACAATTGTGTAAGATGAAGAGATGATAGTTGAAAATTCGTATATTACAATTTCTTGCATAAAAAAAGATAAACGACAAAAAGAAAAGGGATAACATACACAGAAGACCCAATCTTTCAGTCAGAGATTTCCAGAAGCTTTTTTATTATTATTTGATAAACTGAACGATTTATGAGGTGAATTCAGTTCGAGCAGAAATGGAAGTGACTTCGAACATTTCTGTATGTGAATAAACAATTTACACACAGAAGAAGAACATTTGCCACATATTAAAAAGGCAATATAATCTGGATTATTGTAATAACAGATAATACTTTTTAAGGTTAAAGGAACAAAAAAATGTGAGATTTCAGACCTAAAATATTTCTCAATCGAAAACTGAGATGAGATGGTTTCTGTATTAAGCGTTAATGTAAACTATATAAATTTCTCTATAAGCAAATTCTCAGTCGTGAAGCAAATCTCAGCAGTTGAAATACAGTTCATCTATGCTGTTGAAACCGGTTATTTTTTTTGCCCGGTGCGGGATTCGATACGGAGTGTACTGCACCACCAGGCGACATCACTAACCGCTCGGCTAAAAGGTCAGGCCTGTCAGCTAGGGACTAACGTGTCTTATTAGTAGTTTACACTGTTGTGAGGCAGTAGAGATTTTGAGTATTTCTGGATTGCATTATAATATTTATTGGAAAGAAAAATGGCAAAATATTGTAACGACCGCAGATGTCCAGACTCGCTAACCCTTGTCTATCGGGTCGGACTCTTTAGTCGAGTGGTTAACGTAGTCCCCTAGTGGTGCGGGAGACCCGGGTTCGCGTCCCGGCTGCGGCGGCTCCCGGCTGCCCCCTCGCATCCACAACGGTATTTCTGTACTCCCTCCACTATTTGCTCCTGGGCTCTCCCTCGTATTCTGTCACTTGCGGTTTCATTCAGGTAGGATTTCACTGAAACACCATCGACGCAGAAAGACTGCTAACACTGCTACTGCTAGCTTTAATGTACTCAAACAAATCAATCTTCCAAGTTTTCAAGTGTTTCTGATGTGTCAGCTTGCTTCTCTGTGTTGTCGGTCAGCTACGTGTTGGCTACTAACCGGTTAGCTAGCTGTCGGTTAGCTGTAAACATGGGTCAGACAAGCTAACTTTAGCTCTGTTGAACCGGTGCGAAAACGTTTGTTTTCACAATTCTAAGCAGATGTTATGTGGATGACATGTTAGCTACTCCGTTTAAAATGTGCTGTTAATATTACTCCTGTAACCGGTTATTTTCTTGCCCGGTGCGGGATTCGATACGAGGTGTACTGCACCACAAGGCGACATCACTAACCGCTCGGCTAAAGGGTCAGACCCGTTAGCTAGGGCCTAACGTGTCTTATTAGTAGTTTATACTCCGACCTCCAATTACAAACGTATGTCGTTCGTTCACAACAAAGCGACACGACAGTTCTTTGCATCTATGACACGGTTCATATGTGGACTAATGGGCATTCCTCCATGCTCAAGGTCTCGGGGGTAAATGGAAGTGGCCCCACCAATCTCAGCTTTGGATCCTATTATGGCCCCTCGGAATCGCTGGGTAAGCTCGTATATTTTCAAAATCTGTGTTTTGCATCAGTACTTTAAATTTACAATCACGCTTAGTTTATATCTAGTTCTTTTTACGGGCCAGAGGAGCAGTGAGTTAGGACATTAGGCGTCCAGGGGGTTGCATGATAAATATGCTGTTTTCACCCTTGAAGTGTTCATGCGTAAATAAACCTGAATGTAACCCTAAATGTGGGGTCATAAGACAATGCCTTGGACTTACTGAGTTTTCCAGTAAAAGTGGTTAAATGTGTTGTAATTTCCTTTTGCTGTTATCCACTGTCATAAACAAATGCCTTTACAATTGATAAGCTATCTCAGTCAGATGAAAGAATGTATTACACTGTGTACACACAGTGTGTTTTTACAGACTATGTGATATTGTACGGCCAGCCCACCTTGTGACCACAGATAGAAACAGCTCAAATGCTTTTAGCAGACCTGAAAGTGATGAGCCGAACAGCTCGAAACGCAAATGGCAAAATAAACTTTTATTTTTTGTTTTTTTTTGTTCATCTACATCAGGTGGGTTGCCCAATGGCATCCAGACTGGGGGCTCTGCCACCCTGCCACGCAGGTCTGCTCCCACCAGAGAGGAGAGGCTTATCAAGTTCTCAGGGATTGGTCCAGTGGATGAGACTGGGATGCCTATAGCCTCAAGATCAGTAAGATGAATGGATTTCAGCTGTTTAATGAGCAGACAATATCATACGGTTTTCATTACCTTGCTCATATCATCCACAAACATTACAGTTCTATGTCAATTTGAGCAAGCCTGTCATGGCCCTTATATCCAGTGATTTCTAGTAGTGATCCAATACATCAGGCCTGTTTACTTTGAACAACCCCCTCACCTTTCATACAACAGAGCGTGAACAAGCCCAGAGACTGGTACAAGAGCATGTTCAGACAGATCCACAAGAAGCCAGAAGGTAAGGGCTCAATTCATCCCTCACCTCTCACACACTCACTCAGTCTTCCAGAGAGAATTCCTTTCCATCAATGTCATGAACTGGGGAGTTGATCCAGCGAGCAGATATTTCAAGAGGCAAAATAAGACTGAAGGGAAGGGGGAAGTGTGCCAGAGTCTTATGTCAGTTCTACTTGTTAACTCCCACTGTTCTTCCCTCTTATCCCAGCCCATCTCAAACCAAAACATACATTTATCGTCATTATGAGTTGCATAAGTGGAGCGCATGCCTTGTTATTTGTGTGGTTAGTGGTACCATCACAGCACTAAAGTAATTTCTTTGGACTAATCTGAATTAATCTGCTTTAGAAATCATGCTACAGTTGCTTCGTATTAATAAACAGCCTCTGACATTGATGTATTAGGCCTCAGTGAGCACTACAACAACTTGTCATGTAACCAAGCCTGTCATACCTAATTTTACCACTAACCTTATTGATGGATATATCTTTGGTAGAATGATAGAAGTGAAGAAATCATGAGTCAAATATGATAGCACTGGAATGCAACCACCAAATATAGCATTACAATCCATATTTTAAGGTCTGCGGTTAAGACAAACTGAATATGGCTCGAGAAGGGTAGCCTTGAATCCATCTGACATTACTGCAATGGAGTAGAGTTGTATGTAGAAGAATGAGTTTTAACATTGGAATCATTTCGTGTGTATTCAACTTCTCAAATGTTCTGTTACATGGCTGAAATCCTCCTCATCTTGTGTGATTGATTACCAGAACCAGACCTGAGCGATTCAGAGCGTTGGTCAGATGAACGTAAGTGAATTCATCAAAATCCAAATTCAGCATGATTTCTTGGCTTGGTTATTCTGTTTTCACCAAAACCTTGCCCATATTGGTCCAATGATCCTCAGGGATCCAGCCATCTACCACCGCAAAGGATGGAAATGAAGCAGACGATAACCTATTTCGACTAACCCCATATGGAGCCCTTCCAGACTGGTGAGTTTAAATGGATTCAGTTCATTTCATTTCAATTCATTTGATTTCATCAGTTTAGCTCAGTTTGATTTTATTTGGTAAGATTTGATCTGATAATATTTGACAAGATTTGTATTTAAAAGATTTGATCTATTTTGAATGAATGAATGCCTTGATTTGTTGTTGCACAGTTGCACAACGATATTTAAACCAATTTCTTCAATTCAAGTCAAGTCAAGTCAAGTTCGATTCAAAACATTTTTGTCCTGATCAGGAAATTTTTGCAGACAGGTTTTTACAAAAAGACATAAAACAAATGACTAAATTATGGAACCTGCAACATCTATCAGGTAGTGAGTTCATACTGTTGCTAAAAAGTCACTTGCCTACCTCAACTCCGGTATTCTTAGGAATGCACAAGGTTTTTTTTATATGCAAGATTCGCAAAATTATTAAAGCAGTATTGCAACAGTTCCTTTAATGAGGGAGTAACTTTTATGTTGATGAGCGTTGACTTTCAAATTATTCTTATCATAATATCTGCGGATGAGACAAAATATTGTGTAATAGACAAGTTTGAATTTGCTGTTACAAGCACTGACAGCGAAACTATGATTTAGTTGCCCTTCATTCTGTGTGTGTGTGTGTGTGTGTGTGTGTGTGTGTGTGTGTGTGTGTGTGTGTGCGTGCGTGCGTGCGTGCGTGCGTGCGTGCGTGCGCGCACGTGCGTGTGTGTGTGTGTGTACTGGGGGATTGTATTTCAGGAGTGAAGATGTAGCTAAGCTATCAGACACAGGGAATCATCACCCTCAACCCAAGAGCATATTTGACTTTGAGCCTGGCCAGAGCACCACCACAAAAAACTACAGCCAGGTGAGGCATTACACACCAGTTTTGTGGCACAGTGCTTGCACTGCTGCCTCACAGCAAGAAGGTTCTGGGTTTGGTTCCCGCCTGGGGCGGTGTTGGCGGGGGGGGGGGAGTTTGCATGTTCTCCCCAGGCCTGTCTATGTGTACTCTGCATGTTCTCCCCATGCTCAGGTGGGTTATCTTTAGACCAGAGGTCTATCTGTGTGGAGTTTGTATGTTCTCCCCAGGCCTGTCTGTGTGCACTCTGCATGTTCTCCCCGTGCTCGGGTGGGTTATCTCTAGACTAGAGGTCTATCTGTGTGGAGTTTGCATGTTCTCTCCAGGCCTGTCTGTGTGTTCTCTGCATGTTCTCCCCATGCTCAGGTGGGTTATCTTTAGACTAGCTGTCTATCTGTGAGGAGTTTGCATGTTCTCCCCAGGCCTCTCTGTGTGTTCTCCCCATGCTCAGGTGGGTTATCTTTAGACTAGAGGTCTATCTGTGTGGAGTTTGTATGTTCTCCCCAGGCCTGTCTGTGTGCACTCTGCATGTTCTCCCTATGCTCGGGTGGGTTATCTTTAGACTAGAGGTCTATCTGTGTGGAGTTTGCATGTTCTCCCCGTGCCCACATGGGTTTCCTCCAAAATCAGAAAGAACCCCAATAAAAACATGCAGAACACTCTCCTGTCCTGTCCCTAATCACGACATGGGTGTCCTCCTGGAGTTGGTCCCTGGGTACCGAAAAAAAGGCCCACTGCTCCTGGCTGTCCCTGGAGAAAGGACAGCAGGGTGGGAAAAATGCAGAAGGAACATTTCTTCAGCCACCACCCCCTGCGTGTGTGTGTGTGTGTGTGTGTGTGTGTGTGTGTGTGTGTGTGTGTGTGTTCTAGTGTGCTGCTGTAAACGAGTAAAGTCGCTATTCATATACCCATGATCTAACGCTCCAGATGACCACAGGATATTTTCTTTTTGTCTTTCATGGTGACCTCGAAAAGATCTTCCACTGCAATTATTATTTTGTTTTCGAGAGACTTTCGAGAGACAGCAGGTTTTTTTTTTTTAGATTTGTTTTTGTACAATTTTCCAAGTTCTTTGCTTATTAAGCGTCGTTGTCGGACTTGATCCCTGGAACACTTTGGATTGTGTAACAGTCCCAAGCGTACAGGTGGGAGGGCAGCTTTGATAGCAGGTTTGAGGATGGGCACTTCTCTCTAAGGATTAAGTTGTGTCAGTAGCCTCCAAGTCTCTCTTTAGATAACTCATATCCTAATGTTATGTCTTTTCAGGTGGTTAATAATTTGCACGTCCTCTCATCCCACGATGTAGTCTTTTTCTCACCAGGTGTGCTAGCTTCCGTGCCGATTCGAAAGGCCCAATTTGTAGCCTTCTTCCATAAAATTATCTCCATAGACATGTAAAGACACGAGCTAAGTATTTCCTTAGTCTGTGGTGAACAACCTTGAATCAGTCATTTATAGCATGGTGGCAGTGACACATGAGGTGCTGTGTATTTATTTGCCACTGGGGCTGTCACAGATTAGCTTGCGTCCCTTGCACTGTCCATGTGTGGTGGTGATTGAGTGTGCGGTTTTCTGTGTACGCTATCTGTCTTTGTGTTTAAATCACTGCAGTGATTTAAAAGAGGGATGCAGTATTTGTCGGGGCCGGGTTTCTGAATGGATCTGGCCACAGTGTCCCAGATCTAGTGCAAGTCGAGCCTTGCATCTGTGCGTGTGAAGAAAAGGAATCTTTGTTTTCAAGCCCCCATGGGAGCTAAGGCGTCTTGTGATCCGCATTACGGCGTTAACCTCATGTGGAGTATAATGGCCTGCAACATGGAGGCTTATTTTGTTTCCTCTCGATGACAAGGGCCTTTCTTGAAAAAAAAAAAAAAATCCCCGGACAGCAGTTTATACAACTACCGAGCGCACACACCATATCAGGTGCTGTGCTCCTTTACAGCAACGTCATAGTCTGATTGTGGTGTAGATGACTTATGGCAGAGGGGACGGCCTTGGCTTTAAGAGTTACACATTCGGCCAAGGTATTTCAGGAAACATGCAAAAAAGAGGAGGGAGCCTGTGGTTCTTTCTCTCTAACCTAGCCTTTTAAAGTATTACTTGATTAAAACTACGGGAGTTATCGGACCCTAAGTCTTTGTGCAGAAGGGGTGGAAGAGGTTTGGCTGGCTGATATATGGATTTTGGCTGGCTGTCATAGCATTTCCGGCTTTAGTTTGTATAGATCCAGACTAAATTATGCTGACTGCAATTTAGACCAAAAACCACACTTGTGGGTGTTTAACTAGATTCTTGCCTAGATTGACATTTTACATTCAACCTGTGCTTATGTACAACTTGACAAATTGGTCTTGTTGTCTTTACTTTTCCTGCTCTCTTTTTTCAAGTTTTTTGCAGATTTTGTGTAATCATGTTTAGGCAATCATGATATCAAATATGGGTCTTTCTTTTTCTTTTTTCTTTTTTTTACTAAATGTGTGCTCATCTGTCACATGATGTCAGCTCTTACTACTATCTAGTATCTAATACTCAGTAGGTCAGCTTGAGGGTGAAATAATGTAATCTCATATTTGATCAAATTAAAGGTATGACAGTTTTGAATATGGGCCGCCATACAGCTATAAAAGACTGAAGTACAAAACAATACTGTCGTTGCCATTTTTCACAATAGCCAGCAGTGGCTCGATGCACGAGCAAGCAACCTGAATTCTGGTGGAATTTAAAAAGATCCTGCATGGACGGTACTCTGAAACAATTAGCAGGAAGTTGAAGCTTACAAATGAATAAAAGGCAGGGGGGGGGTACACAGATATGCTCCTTTGATTGTTGTATTCTCGGTCTTTAGGTTCACCAACCCCAAAACAAACAACCAGAGAAACCCCGCTCTCCCTCATTGGAGGTAAGGAGCTTGTATGTTGTACTTGATCAGTTGCATTTCTCCTTTCTTTCTTCTGTTTATAGAGGTTTTTTTTTTTTTAGTAGTTTCAGGTTTTTCCCCATTCAAATGGGACATCATTGGCTTCAAGTGAATTGGAATCTGTGTCAGTGTTTTAATTTTACCCTTCCAACTCCATCACTGCTCTGGCTCAGGCCAGTCTGGTCTCTGAATTGAGTCGATATGAGGCAGAGCTGGACTTGGAGATCCAGGGCCTGGAGAGAAGGCTTTCCCAGAAGAAGCAGCGTAAAGGCCGGGGTGAGGTACTGAGCCCTCCTCCTCCTGACTGTCTCTGCTGCAGCATCCCCCCCCACCCCTACCTCCCATCCAAAATCTCACCCTCACTCCCCTATCCCCAAAGAAGGCTGGCCTTCTGAGAGAGACCACCCTGCTTGCTAGCTTTGACCGTGTACATTGTTTTTTTTGCTGTGACCTGGATGACAGCCCCAAGAACCACCTGCCTGCCTTGCACTTTGATGAGTCTGCTATTCTAATCATCTGCCTGCAATCCAACCCACACATATACACACAAACACGCACACACACATGACATATATAAATCTGCCTGCAAATGAAGACTGATTGATTTATTGATTTGCCTCTCATCTCTGAGTAGACTGTGTAGATCATTACATTGCACTTGCAAGAAGGAGACTTCAATTCTGACTTCAAACGATGTGGTCGGTTCCCACATCTGCCTTGTGTTGATTTGTAATGTGATTAAATCAGCTTCACGCACTGCTGATTTTTTTTCTTTCTTTAGTTTCAGAGAGATCTTGGGCTCTTGTATTCAAAGGAGCATAGGACCCAGGGGATTTCTTGCTCCTTTGGGAGTGGTCAACACCTCTATTCTGTCTAAGTTCTGAGATTTCCTCTGTGTTGAGATACTGCGAGCAGTGAAGTACTGCGGGGAACAGCATTTTAATGTGGTCTGTGTTTGCAGGAGGCCAGAAGCACAGATCCAGGACGCGCCTCAGGCATAGGGACAACACATTCCAGGTAAATGAGAGCACTAACCATTTCTTCATATAACAAAATTATAGTGTGCATGATTATGTAGCTCGGGCATTTAGGAATTTTTAATTAGGACCTCTCTCACATTGTGGTTGTGTTGTTTAAACTGAGAAAGCCGGAGGCGGTGCTTGAACATAGTTGTCATTTGAAAGTCAAGGCACTCAGTCTCTGTTGTAGGCCTGTAGCATTCTGTGGTGGAGAGGGATATTGCTCTAAGTCACTGTTATTATGTTATTATTTGCAATAGCAGTCTGTTGTAGAGTCGAGAGACATAACTGTCAAGAAGACACTCAGTAAGATGGGCATGTGCATATTCTACTTCGTAAACAAATGCAAACTTGTAACTTCTTAGGATGTTTTATTGTTCCAAGTGGATTTTTATGGGTGTGCATCCTGCTAGCAATAATAATTGTTGGGTAATACCAAGGCAGGTTAATGGATAGGTTGGGGTTAATCACCACATACCTGACCTCCACTGAGGCCAGCTCCCGGCCTCTTAATCCACTGCAATATTGCTTCATCAAATATGAATACCTGAACCGTGGCCATCCTGCCCACTGCCTCGTGTCGCTTTAAAGACAAGGTGTACAATGATTGGAAAACACAAGTCATTATAGCTTCTGACAAATCAGCTGAGAACCCCCCCGCACACGTTGCAGGGTTATCTGTTAGCTGGTTCAGTGATTTACTGCACTGGACTCCTGCCCTAATGTTGCTGAACTTTAACAAGTTCAATTCCAATAATTGTTAGTTCAAGAGCATTCCAGTTTTCTTACCTAGCGTGCAATGCATCCTCGGATGATTCCCCCTCAGTTGTTGTTTGCAATGTTGAGTTTATGTGTTTTCGCCTGGCAACCCCTTGCCTACCGGGGGGCCTTTTAATGTTCTCTTTGTAAAGGAGTTGCAAAATGGAAAAATGGAGCAAGGAGAATGTGGTAGTTTTTTTTTTTTGTGCTTCCTGTCTGTTGGACCACTACCATTTCAGACAGATGCCGCCAGCTGCAAGCACTAGAGAGGAACACAACGCTGATGCTTATCAGTATGTGCTCATCAGTTCAGGCAGGAGTCATCTAGGTCATCACGTTCATCACATTGTTGAACGATGTCTCTTTGCCATTGAGGCAATATTTTATTGAGTCTCCTTCCCTTATTTAAACATGACTCTGGCAGCTGTAATGATGGTGGGCCTCTCAAGCATCAGGACATGAGTCAGACTCTCATTTGTTTGACCTTCCGCTAATCATTTGCAACATCTGTCTCATCTCGGTCTTGTTCATTGTGTGAAAACCCGCGACTCAAATTGAACGCCTGGCCTTTATGATGAGTGCTGTATACTTCAAAACACAACATATGGTCTTTTAGCAGAGTACGACACTTGGGTCTGCATGCCTTGTAAGGACGGTCTGCTGTCTGAGACGATGTTTGAAAGCACGGCGATAAAAAGTTTCAGTTTTACTGCTTTTTTTTCTTTCCAGCTCTTTGTCGGTACCAAAGCAGCCCGCCGGTCATTCTGTTCGCCCACCGCCAGCCGCTGCTCCGAGGACGGCGTCTGTTCCCTCACACGGTAAAGATGTTTTCTCTTGTCTTGTTGTGCAACGTGACACGCAGGCCGCTATTTAGCATAATCTCTGCCATGACTGGGCCTGTCTTTATAGACTCCAACAAGGCTAATAATTGCGGTAGCTAAATACCATGAAAAGCGCATTCCATTACTGTTAGTCTATATTGCAGATACATTGTAGTGTCTGAGGTAATAATGAAAAAGGCGAATTCTGGAACCCCACATTTCTTCACATGTAGTCAGTCTTCTGAAGGCAGCAAATGTACAGTAGACTACTGATCTAATCAGCAGGCAACGTGTCTGATGAAAGCTTCCAGTAATTCAATTCAGGTCCCATGATTCTATTTCATCTTCTGCGGTGTCTTCTGGCCTGGTGTGGCATATTTCAGAGGGAGGTTGATGTGAGCATGGAAAAGCCCCCTCGGTATCAGTGGAGAAGGAGAGGGTAGGAGGGTGTGGAGGAAACACAGAAAAGAAGGAAGTGGAACTGTGCCGGAAGACCTGATTATAGATTAGCTTCATCCAATTGTTTTACTTTGGAAATTAGTCCAGGGTGAGCCAGAGAAAACTTTTGTCTTCTGTGTCATAACATAATGTACAGAAAACAGTTTCCATGCTTAGACCCCCCCCCCCCATCCCATGCACTTGTGTGCGCTGTGGTTGCTGTTTTAAAGGCACGCTGGCTTGTGTCCCTGTTATTCATTAATAGTCCCTTGACTTCTAACTCTCTCTACCTGGTTGTGCTTTTTCCCTCTTCACTGTAATTTACTCTGCAGTGGATCGCCTCTCCCCTGCATGTAACGCTATGGAGCCCCCACCTAAGCGAGAGGAGAAGAAGGTAAGTTCATAATGATTTCACATTTATACATATGTGTTTTATAAATATATATATATGTGTATATATATATATATATATATATATATATATATATGTGTGTATAAAGATAGATGTAAGAAAAAACTTTAATTCATAGCAGTACAAGCCTGTTCATGCATCGCACACTCATCAGCTGCCAAGTTGGCTATCAAGTTGGCTGTATACTATTGACGGTTTCTGAACCCCCCCCACTATATATATATATATATATATATATATATATATATATATATATATATATATATATATATATATATATATATATATATATATATATATATATAATCCAGTGAGTCAAGTAAATTCTTTATGAAACAGTACAAGCCTGTTTCATGCCCATCAGCTGTCAATAATAATATTGATTATTATTGATTATTGACAGCTGATGATTGCGTATGGCATGAAACAGGCTTGTACTCTCTCATAAAGAATTTACTTGACTCACTGGATTGTTTTGCTCCTTATTTGTTTAGCACTTTCCCTACTGTTGAGTGTTTCATTTAACAAAGTTATACAATATATATATATATATATATATATACACACATATATATATATATATATACTATACGTAAGACTTATTAGGATTTCACATGCTTGTAGTCTGAAGGAAATTTTGATAGCATGGTCATAAAGTTCTTGATGAGTGTGCAATAGCTTACTAGTATGGCTCGACTGGCATCTACACATTTGAAAAAGCTCCAAGAAATTATTTAGGAGCTCTTTAAAAAAAAACTGTTTTGATAATTTTGTGTGATTGTTTGTCCAGATGAAAGCAGCGAGAGCCAAGTTCAATTTCCAGGCTCAGTCACCCAAGTGAGTTACAGCATTCTGTTGAACTGAAAAAAAAATGTTTTTTTTTTCCGTTTCTTCCATGCCAGTTGTTTGGAGAGAGAAAAAACCGCACAACTTTTAGCTCTCAAATCAAATCCAAAAATCTTTTTAACAGAATGTTTATTAGAAAAATACCAAACTATCAACACTTGCCCTGGTGCAAGGTTCACTACTACTGCTCAAACAAAAACATTTTCCCTGTAATCTAATGGAGTTTTCCTTCAGTATCTTATTGTCTGGTTCTCTCCCATTTTGCAGGGAGCTGACACTGCAGAAAGGGGATGTTGTTTACATCCACAGGCAGGTGGATGCTAACTGGTTTGAAGGAGAGCATCATGGGAGAGCTGGCATTTTCCCCACAACCTACGTAGAGGTATGTTTCTATGATCTCTCTTTTTCTTGTTTGTGATTACGGGGTTGTCTTTTACTTTTCCAGTGTTGTTTGTCAGCTCGGTCGTACAGCGTCCTGATGAACAGGGAACAACTATCCCTGAACCGAAGGGGGGGGGGGGCTAAGAGTACATCTGTCGCCATTTTACAATGCTGTGATTGCAAATATTCCCCAATCCTCTGTGAATAGTACACATGGCCATTGTAACTCTAGTTAATGGTCACGGCAGTTTGCATATGAAACTGACCGTTGGTTTCGATGGTTATGCCACTGTATTGTTTATAAGGGTGGGGATACCTGCAGTCAGTTGAGACGGAAGACGTCACTTAGATGAGGGATGAAACGTTTCTCTCAGTAAACGTTGTGTCCAGATGAGCTGATCCATCTCTCTGTGATTTACTTACCTGGATTATTGAGCATGCATCAAGACAAGTTTGAGAATTTCCCCTCTTCCCGTCATAGATTCTGCCCCCTACGGAGAAGCCTACACCCATCAAGTCTCCAACAATCCAGGTGTTGGACTATGGGGAAGCTGTGGCTCTTTATAATTTTAACGGAGACCTACCTGTGGAACTGTCTTTTCGTAAAGTAAGCATTGGTTCGGTTCATTATCATTTTATGACCTGTCACAGTCCTCAAACATTTCTGGTACATGTCTGAGGTTTGCAGGAAAAGGTGATGCTGTTGATCTGGGATTAGAATTGTAGCACAAGTTTACTTTATGCACTGATACCCATTTTGAGTTCTGGGTGAGGCCAAAGTTAAATTGTCAGAGTTCTGTTCTATTGCTTTGTTTTATGTCTGTGCTATTGCTCCTCAGGGTGAAGTGATCAATATAACCAGGCGTGTTGATGACAGCTGGCTTGAGGGGAGGATCTCAGGGACTAACCGAGCCGGCATCTTCCCTGCCAACTATGTGCAGGTCAACAAGATGCCCCGTACCAAATACTCCACCGACGACTACATGGCGGGCCCCACTTTGCCGCTCTCGCCTGGACCCCAGAGTCCAGGGCGTCCACTCCACTCACCCTGCCCACGATCACCACTGTCACCCTTCACACCGACCTCCCTCAGCCCAGAACCCGAGCACTCCCCATTGAAGTCATCCTCGCCTTTACCTTATGGCAGCACAGCCTCACAGCCACACTCCCCCACCCAGACACCCATATCCAAAGAAATGAACAAACCGCGGCTCCACGGCACTTCAGACCCTGCTTCACCTTCCAGCCAGAGCAGCCACTGGGGTGGCACATATTCAGCTAGCCCGAACCCATCAACCACAGCTGTTTCAGCAGTCACCCAGTCATCAGCGCTGATAAATAGAGCAGGAGCAACCACAGTGAACACCCCCAGACACACTGAGTCCACACAGGTCTGCAATCACCGCAATCTATTAGGGAGGCACTGCTTGACTGCATGCTAAACTAGTATAATCGTTTGTTTTGCCCAAGTGGTGGATGAAAGTGTTGTTCATAGCATCTTATTTCTTAATGCCTGACATGAGGTTTCCATTTACTTTAGGGTGGAACTATATACCAGGCCACTCCGTCTAATCCACATTTAAATTCCTTGCCAAACAAGCCTGGATCGACAAAGGTGCAACGTCAGCCGTAAGTCTACACCCTTGAGGTTTTTTTTTAGATTGTTTTAAACACAAACTGTGTGATCACTCGGTGTTCTTGTCCGTTATTTTGTAATGCATTGCAATCGTATCTAATCCATGTCTCAGACCATACTGTGTGTTTTGTTCCTTCTTCTCAATTTCAGCTATAAAGCTGTTTATAACTACAAACCGCAGAATACGGATGAGCTGGAGCTGAGGGAAGGAGATATTGTGCAAGTGATGGAAAAATGTGACGATGGCTGGTTTGTAGGTAAGGAGCTGACTAAGCCTTTCAAGTACAAAAACATCTAGGAGGGCACCCTCTACTGGATTTGACGACATGTTACACATTTGACTGTGCCGGCATAATCAGTGGAGATGGGTCTGGCGGCGGACTGAGGACACCTCAAATTTCACCTCATATCCTCTAACTCCTCCCCAGCTCATCCAACACCTCCCACCGCAAACCCTCACCCTAACCCTAACCTTAAGCGAATGCCCAGAGTGTCATCAGCTGCCTGACAGCGGAACAGCCAAAGTGGGTGGAGGAGGAGTTGGAGGTGTCCTCAGTCTGCCACCAGTCTCTGTTGGATCAGCCTGATCCAACAGTCCTGATTTACAATGCAAACATGTAAATCCTTGTCCTCTCTGAAGCCTTTCTATTGCTGGTGTATTTAAGAAAACTAATAAATGAACCTCCACATCGTGAACACTTTATACTAGTTGGTCATTTCATTGGTCACCATCAGGTTGGACTTTCTCACGTAAAGATTATTCGGCACGTAGTGTTTTATGATTTTACAATCATAGCAAAGCGCAGAATAAGAAGGCAAAAAAGAAGATGTGTCAGAACAAGCTGGAAAAAATTACCCTTAAGAACAATTGTACAACATCAACAGCTAGAACCAGATTCAACCATGCATTATTTATTTATTTGTTTTGGCTTCGAGCACGGTGCTGATGCAGTAGCATCTGTTTTGTTTTGCACGAACCTATGGGATTTAGACTGGTCATAGTTACTAGAATCACTGTACTATGTGTTACAGTTGGTCGTATTACTTGATGGTCTCAGCATGTGCTCTTCTGCTCTTTATAGGTACGTCAGAACGGACACAAGCCTTTGGGACTTTCCCTGGGAATTATGTGACACCCGTTTAACTTCACCTCCTGCTTGCCAAAAGCCACCTGGACTGTTATGGTTTCTATTGTGAGCAGCTTGCTTTAAACAGCACCGGCAGTAGCTCCAGCCGCATGACCGATAGCCACACAACCAGCTCCAGCTCAGACACCATCGCACCTCTATCAGTTGCCCAACACTCCAAAAACCCGGTTTAGTCATTGCTGCATGTTCACTCTGACCAGAGACCGACACAGCTGTGCTGCTCTGTTTCCCAGAACAGAGGTGAAGGCAGGAACATTTTCTGTGGTTTCTCACCTCACCTCCCTGCATGTGTGTGTGTGTGTGTGTGTGTGTGTGTGTGTGTGTGTGTGTGTGTGTGTGTGTGTGTGTGTGTGTGTGTGTGTGTGTGTGTGTGTGTGTCCGTGTGTGTGTGTGTGTGTGTGTGTGCGTGTGTTCCACTGACGGAGTATTTTCACACATTCCACTTGAGAGGAAAAAATGAGTGCTGATGATACTGTTTCAGAGGCAAAGACATTTTTTTGTGCTCCACAGTTATGTGCACTTTTGGAAAATTTTTATATTCCACTCCACTGAACAACACTGTTGTTTCTGAAGTCCCACTGTATGTTATTTCCCTACACCGTATAGCCGTGCCCCCATTATGATGTCACAGTCAGCTTTTCATCACACGTGTGACATCACACATTACATACACCTAAGAATTAACAAACAAAAAAAAAATTGTGATGTTTTGATGTCATAACGCTATGATGGATTTCACCTCAAAGTGTCTCCCCCAAACTTTATTTCAGATCTTTGAAAATACCCTGCGTGAGTTTGAGGCTGCATCAACGCAACTATCCATAGACAACTACATACTTGAAACACTGAAAGCAAAGAGAGGGCTCAGACATGTCTGTTAACTTAAGAGGTCTCCCTGTCACAGCTGATCAGACCAGATCAGACCAGATTAATTCATGCATTAATGTGTGCAAGTTATTCATTGTGTCATATCTTAAGCCTTTTTTGTTTAAGTCTGTGCAAGGATGTCGCTCTCCAGCAGGGAATGTTAAGTGAAAGCTGAATGTAGAACAGAAGGACGGGAAGGAAGTGAAGATTGGAGCTTGTTTTCTGTGTTTTTATTGTTTTTGTGTGTGTGCTGTAACCAGACACTGAATCACTTTCAAACATCCGCCAGAGCAGACCTTACACCGTATCAGCTGCGTACCGCATCTTCATCTACTTTGTGTTCATCCACAGCCGATGATCGACCGGTTTCTCAATGGTAGTTTTTGATATTTTCTTATCGTGTTGTGCCAATGCTATAACGTTTCATGAGGCGACTTTAGGCGGGGACGCTCCGATGAACAGTCCGACCAGCTGACTATATTCCTGCTGCGAGCTGTACTTGCCATCTGATTCTACAGTATTTTTCATCGCTTGTCATGTTGACATTCACAATTTAAACACCGCATTCATAAATCAGTTAGAGTGTGTTTGTGCAAGCTTAACTGTCAAGTATGACGACTGTAAAGCTCTTTCGAAATCCTTGTCATGAAGTCAAATGCAATGTCATTTCAAACGTTCATGTTGGGGGGGAACATTTTAATTTCACCACACAACAAAGATGATTGTACAGAGTGTAACCTTTTATCAAATTAAAAGTATAATATATTTTCCTTGTAAAACAATGTAACTCATTGTATGGTACGCAGACTTTTTTTAATACGATTATAAAAATTACGGCGATATTAAAAGCGGCTTTGATCTCACCCGTTTTGTTCATTTTGTTTTTACTCTGTTTCTGTTACTAGCTTAAATAACTTGGCAATTCTCAAGGGACTGCGTTTATCAGACGTTTGCTCAAACATACAACCGTGCCTGTACACCATATCTAATAGTGTTTCATTGGCATATTTTTTAGTACACACTACACAAGCACAAATATACATGCAAAAGATACCTGCAACACATAGAAACACAGATAGATGTGTTGGTAGATTCTTAGTTGTCCCTCAGGAGGAAATCTGTTGCCACAACTTGTACATTAAAATGCCAGCTTACCTCCATACATAGTCACATATTTACATATATACAACACACATGTATATACACTCACACATGAGCACAACTACATACTACAACATACAGTGAGACATACAGACGGGTGACAAACTGAAAGAAAAACCAACATAAAGTGTCTTAGTGAGGTGTTGGTCCACCAGGAGCCTCCAGAGCAGCTTCAGTGCTCCTTCTCATAGATTCTACAAGTCTCTGAACTCTACTGGAGGGATGCAACACCATCCATCCATTCATTATCTGAACCGCTTATCCTGCTCCCAGGGTCACGGGGATGCTGGAGCCTATTCCGGCAGTCATTGGGCGGCAGGCGGGGAGACACCCTGGACAGGCCGCCAGGCCATCGCAAGGCTACAACACCATTCTTCCAAAAGACATCCCTTCGTTTGGTGTTTTGGTGATGGTGGTGGAGAACGCTGTCTAACACATCGGTCCAAAATCTCCCATAGGTGTTCAGTTGGGTTGAGATGTGGTGACCGTGAAGGCCATAGCATATGATTTACATCATTTTCATCCTCATCAAACTATTCAGTGACCCCCCCCACCCCCCCTCGTGCCCTGTGGATGGGGGCATTGTCATCCTGGGAGAGACCACTCCCATCAGGATACAAATGTCTCATCATAGGATAAAGGTGATCACTCAGAATAACTTCGTATTGATTTGCAGTGACCCTTGGACAAGTGGACCCAAACCATACCAGCAAAATGCCCCCCCCCCCCACAGCATAACCGAGCCCCACTGTAGGAGTCAAGTGTTCAGCTTTTTGGTTTTTGCCCCCCCCCCCCCATCTGTACATGGGGAGACAGACTATTGAAATTACACCTGCTTATCCGTACGTCAGAGGTATTCAATTACCTGCATACCTGTGGGTATGCGGGTTTTCGTTCCAACCCAACACTACACCAGCTGTTCTCAATGATAAGTCCTCCTGTCTGGTTGTTGTGTTAATCATTGAAAACAGCTGGTGTAGTGTTGGGTTAGAAAGAAAACCCGCATACCCACAGAGCTCCATGGCACACAAGCCAATATCACTGACTTGGGCTACTGAAGTTACACCTGCTTACCCATGTCTGCCGAGTACAGTCAGGTGCCGAATTAAAATAAAAAAGCTGAATGCTTGACCCCTACAGTGAGGTGGGTGGGGGGTCCCCGGGGGGGCTCTGTTATGGTGTGTGTGTGTGTGTGTGGGGGGGGTACTTTCCTGGCATGGCTCCACTTGTCCCCTTAGAGCAGGGGTTCACAACCCGGTCCTCAGGGACCGCCAGTGCTCCTGGTTTTCTATTCTACCGGGTAGTTAATCACGTTCAGCCATCGTGTCAGGAATCCCAGCCAGCTAATCACATCAGCTGAGCGTAGTAAACTAGCCGGTGGAGCAGAAAACCAGGAGTACAGGGGGGGGGGGGGGTCCCTGAGGACTGGGTCGAGAACCACTGCAGAGGGAAGGGGGACAAAACTGGGGAGACAAGGGACGAATAAAAGTATCCCCAAAGTAAGCACAAATATCAGAGAAAAAAAAACACGAGTGGTTAAGCTTGGGTGACACGACGCGTGGTACTTTAAAGCGAGGACTCCCTCGGCGTTAAATACTTTAATAACAATACTACGCATGCGCCGGTCATTCGTTCGTACGTACAAGTTTGCGCTCACACACCCATGGGAAGTTTTAGCTCTCATTTGGGTCTGACAGGCAGCACCGAAGCCCGGTGGTTATTGGTAATCCCCCCCCCCCGACGTCTATCCGTCTACCTGTGCAACGAGCAATCGCCCAGGTGTGCGAAGACATCGGCGTTACCCGACTGGTGTCTAAAATCAGGGGTTACCCCAGGTACCCCCCCCCCCATAGCGGCCTCCGAGACAAATATCAGGGCTGATAAATCCCATGGGCCCGTAAAACCGAATCCGTACGCGCGAACGACTGACGAATGACGCCCGTTGCTGTCGCCGAACGGCCGGACACGTTTGGTCGTCACCCCCGGGGAGGCTGCAGTGCGCCCCCCGCCGTCCGGTAGATGGCGCCCTGACGCCGAAACGCCGTCGGTGAAGTTGTTCAAGCTTGGGCAAAACGGGGCAAGCGGCTCAATTACCGCCGTGACGCCCTCCCCCCTCCGCTCGGCCGACACGCCCCCAAAGCCGCGCGGTCGCTCCGTCCGCGCCTTTATTTTGATAGCGGCACATGGCAACGGTGACCTCACTCCGCTGGGTGCGCGTTCACAGGTGGCACCTGGAGTCAGTCGGCGTCCTGTCGGATCACCAGCAGCGGAACAGTGGACGAAGGTAATTTCTGGTTTTTTTTATCCGCTCTGGGAAGCCGGCGAGCAGGTTCGGGATTTGCGGTCTCTTTTGCTGGCTTTCGTTCGCTCGTACTCGCCGCGCATCGCTCCGGGGTAGGGGAGAGGACCCGCAGGTGGGGAAACGGAAAGAGGCAGAGTTGAGTTCGCCGCCGTAACGAGCGCTCGGCCGGGTAAAGCGGGCACCGCCGTTACCAAAACCGGCCGTTTCAGGGGGAAACACTTGTCCGGTTTTACTTGTTTCTTGTACCCCGTCGCCGCTTAACGACTACGCGAGAAAACAAAACGTCCTGAAACAACGCGGGGAGGGAGGAGGACGCCGACCACAACAGGTCAGAGCATCGGTTTGGACCTTGGGCGCGTGCTCGCTCGGCGGGGGGTTGATTGGGTGCCCCGTCGAGGGCGTTTGAAGATGCTGACGGACCAAGTTTCCCCTTTTATTCTTTCTTTTTCTTTTTCTTTTTCCTCGCTGGAAAAGAATTGGCAGCATCTCGCAGTATCGAACTCCAAGTTTCCAGCAACAAGAATAATTACAGAAGAAGAAGAAAAACCCACCCCTTTGCTAAATCCGTGTTCAAGACAGACACTGGCTTTCGTATTGTAACGTTTGTGGATAAGTAGACACGCTGGCCGCCGGCTGGCGGGTCTGACCCTTTAGTCGAGCGGTTAGCGATGTCTTCTGCGCTGCGGGCGATACGGGTTCGCGTCCCGGCCGCGGCAGTTCCTGCGGTTGCCCCCCCGAATTCGCTACAATGTTGTGCTATACTAGAGCGGCTACACTCGGCAGGCAGTGTGATTTATGAATGGGCCGGGCAAGGTGGACTCGCCAGCGGAAAGTCGGTATTAACGTCACATTTTATTAATCGGCGCAAACTCTGGTTGACTCTCGGATGCGTTGAGTCATTACGGTTCACGCCAGCCCTTTGAACGCGTCGTAGTTTCCCTGGCTTGTTTAGACGTGGCTATTCCTCCAGGTCACATCGTCAAACCTACAGAGTGTTTAGGAACAAACAGACTGCTGGGTAAGGGGGCAGGTGGGAAAGTACTTAAGGTGGGTCTCAGGACCTCCGCTTCAATGAAACCGCCTGCTCCCAGCCTCACTGACTGCTGTTTGCGCACCTCTCCGTTGTGATCATGCCCTGCTGCCTTCCATTGCCCCCTCCCCATTCCCTTTCCAATTGTGTTTGTTTCCTGATGCCTTTGCTTTTTTTTTTCTTTTTTTGTTGTTGAATGGACTACGCTTTTATTCACACAGTCGCGACCCAAACCCATCCAGGGATCCAAAAATAGATTTTATTCTGGATGGTGCAAGGCACAGTAGCCTGTTTAAATTCAGATTTTTATTTTTTGCAAACTCATTACATTGGATTGAAGCACTGGCACTGCTTCAGCCCTGCTCCGCTGTCACCTAAAAGTCCAGTCCAGTTTTGTTTTTTTTCATTTTGGGTCCAATACCAGATTGTGCGGGAAGTTGCATCAGTCTGCATTGTCTATGTAGTCTGAAAGATAAGTCTTTTGCTGCATGCCCTTGCCTCCTTGAACAGTCTCACCTGAGGTGAGCCGCAGTCTCACCTGAGGTGAGCTGGCACAAAACCCCCAAGTGCTTCACTTTGCTTAACCCAGGTGTTTTGCGAGCAAGTATCAAAGATTCTGAACGTGCTTAGGTGAGTTGTCGTAGCAGGATGCCTGCCGGATGTCTTTTTGCATGTGGTGAACTTGAAACGAAGTGGAAATTGGTGAACTTCCCCCTGTCTGCCTCTTCTGAACCGAGTCAAAGGGCACATGCAGAGGATGTGGTGAAAATGGCCTGATTGCTCAGCGGCGGCATGTCGAGTCTGTTTAGTGTGAACGGCGGTAACACGACCGCTTAGAAAATGATGCTCGGGAAATAAGTGGAGCCAGTGCTCCAGTGTCCTTGTCTTTAGAAAGCACACTTCACAAAGGACATAATCCAGCCAGTCCACTGTCAGTGCTTCTGCAGGTGATGTTAAGTGGCGAGGAGATTGAAATGATAAAAAAGGGTCTGTGAATATAGGAGAGTTGTGTTTACAACTGCATTTAGCCATTACTAGAAAAACCTGTACATTTCACTTCAAGATTGCTCTGTGATGGCCTGGCGGCCTGTCCAGGGTGTCTCCTCACCTGCTGCCCAATGACTGCTGGGATAGGCTCCAGCATCCCCGCGACCCTGAGAGCAGGATAAGCGGTTTGGATAACGGATGGAATGGATGAGGAAATGAAGAACTACAGGGGCATGTAGCCTGGCATTTTACTCACTGACTAGGGAGGGACCCACTGAAATTAGGTCTCAGATTGTTATGACGATGCAGGCTATTAATAGTCAACAGGTTATCAAACTTTAATCACGGGACATCCCTGTTAAAGCAACACCCTGTGTGCTCTTTTGACCGTAATCTGTTTTTGTTTGATGTTCCCATCACCTTAGCGACGTCAGCCATACTTGACATCAAATGGGTGTGATTGGAGAATGAAGACAATGTTATTCCAAACCGTTCAGGCTAGGGAGAGGCTAGCTATTGCATTCTTGTCTTTTTATTCAGCGGGTGTGTTTGTCCAGCAGGTATGCGTACCTCAGACACGGCGGCCCATGTGCAAGGCAGTGTTAACCTCTACGACACGCAGGGGAGAGCCAGACAACATCACGCACACAGGCTGTGGAAAGTTCACACTGCTTCAAAAACCGCAAATGTGATTCATATCAGGAGCATTCCTCAGCAGCCACTGTGATGGTCTTGAGTTTTAATGTGCGTCAAAAGCTCCGCCAGACCTTTCAGTTGAATGAATTGCATCTGCTAGGTTAATCAAGTAATTCGCTCTGTATTAGCATACGAGGAGCCAGTTCTTGTTCGTTTTTGATCCAGCGGGTTTTGCCAAAGTTCAGGGAGAAGAAAAGCATTCTTTATAACCAGACTAAAAATATGCTTCTTAAAATAATCAGAGGAAAGGTGAGGCCTCAGAGTAGCCTAAGAAAGCAGACATTGTTATCTAGGGCTATAAGGTCATTTCTTAATCCTTATGTTTCTGGTTTTGCAAGCCCCAATGATGATGATGATGATGCCTATTTTCTTAGGACACTTGCATTTCAGTTGCCTATATATTGCATCACATCGGTACACAACTTTTTCTTCATTTCATCTGCCTAATAATGACGATTATGTTATTCTTGCCTGGAGACATATCATGAATTTTGAATTTAACCAAAGAATTTCTTGGAGGATCAATTAAGCAAGGCGTTTCTCGTAGCATGTTGTTCATCAAGCCATCCATCATCTTTTTGTATTCAATCCAACTTTAAGTACTTGTAATATAATATAATTATCATCAATTTTGCAGACACACTCTTTGCCATAATTGTGGTGTGGTGATACACAGTTTAACCAGTGACTCGCTAGGGGTGTGTAAGATTTATTTATTTATTTTTTCCTGACTCGCCTCGAATATTGCGCACATTTTGACTTGTTTTATCAAGTTTCACTCATGTGTCCAAAATTATGCCCAGTAAACAAAGTAGATTAAAGATAGCTGTCGGGCCACCTCACCCACGTGTTGTCTTGTCAGAAGTTGGGAATGTGAAGGTTTTAAGCTAATCTCAAACCGTCGATCTGAATGACTCACTGAGCTCCAGTAAGATACAGTAAAGCCTGTGTCACCTGCTTTCTCCCACTGGAGTCGAGGAAAACTGGTCATTTTCCCAGAATACTGTATGATGGAGCATCTTTTTTAAGTTTGAGTTCACAGCTGATCAGGGCTAATTGACTCGGGCCATCCAGTCTGTTTTGAAGGGGCCTCATTTGCTCGTTGTTTGGCCTGCAAGCACAATTTTTCAAAGAAACAACTGCCTTAAAGTAGAGATGAAATGAAAAATGCCTTTTTGACCCTTTTATGTCACATCTCTCCACCTATTTATTTAACAATATATGCCCAAAAAAAATCAGTTTTGTTGTATTTTTATATCAAAATCCAATCATGTTTTCTTCCTGTAAAACAAAATATGATGCGTGCATATATAGGCTTCAAACATCCAGTGTCAACCTATGATATCATAACATCTACCCCTCAGTCACTCTTCAACTTTTAGCGGCACAGAGCTAAGAGCTAATTAGTTGGCTAGCTAGCAACACGCCCATATTTCCATGTTCAAATCAGATTCCTGTCAACGTTATGTCCCGCCTGTCTATCCTGTTTCACTCGGAAATATGATGCGGAAATCGGATACACTCATTGTTGTTTCAGCTGCACTTTAAGGCTTTTTAATGTGTACTATACAAGCATGACTGGCTTAAACGTAATGTCACTTTGATGTGTTATCTTTCTTTTCATCAAACTCTCCATTGCCTATTAACCTTTGACCCTCTCGTCAGCTATCTGATGTGGCACTTTTTATAGATGCAAGACTCTGTGGATGAGTATCGCCTCACATGAGAAGGTGGTTAACATTGCATCACAGAATGTAAAGGCTACACGTATGTGGAAAAGCAGTCCAATGTGGTGACTGGAATGAGAGTATTTCACTGGACCCACCAGTATTGAAATCCCGCTGCAGGTCTCCTGCTGTGCAGCAGATGAGTGCTGACATGTGAGCCATTGGAATGACTTCATAACTAGAATTCTTCCCTATTGTGTGGGCATGTTCAAAGCCATGGCTCAATTGGCATGGCAGCAAACGCAGGTCTAGATGTTACCAGAACAGGATGCTGTTTTATTTTTTGTGTGTGCGCATATCGGCTAGCACTCAGCAACAGAAATTTCTCATGCATTTGTGTTCATTCTTAGTCCTTGGCAATATGCAGGAGTCAAATTGAGGGGTATGTAAGGGGATGCCACCTACCCTGTTAAAGTAATTATCGTCTTTCCTCAGTTTTGGTGGATTTTAGCATCATCTGGTGGCAGGCCCACCCACAGAAATGGCTGGGCCCCTGACGAGGTCCAGTGAATCCCCCCCCCCCCGCCAAAAAAAATCTGCTTTACTCAGATCAGCGCATGCTCTCTCTCTCTCCTACTAAACGCATACATGTAAACTGAGAGAGACTTATTCAGTAACGGGGGCCACACACACACACACCATAATGGAACTCTTTGACACACTTAAAATGCACCAAGGTCAACAAAGATCTGCTACAATTAAACCACAGTCCTTGTAGAAAATGTAAATTCTTACCTTATGGCTTCATCGCTGCCTCTTATACAGCCATCTTCCTTTCTTACTGGAGCAAAGTCCTTTTATAATGTGTTTTTAAAGTCCATATGTTTAGCCAGTTCACACTCAAGGGCAAGTATTGCCATTATCATTGCTTATATTTAGCATGAATCCGGTCCTTGTATAACCAAACTGAGAGCTGTGTCCGCATTTTTGGCACAAAGTCATACACGTTTTTGGTGGGTGTTGGACTCCGCCAAGGTTGTCCTTTGTCTCCGATTCTGTTTGTGATATTCATGGACAGGATCTCGAGGCGCAGCCAAGGTGAAGAGTGTGTCCATTTTGGGAACCTCAGAACTGCATCTCTGCTCTTCACAGATGATGTGGTTTTGTTGGCTTCATCAGAATGCGCGCACTGGGGCGGTTTGCAGCTGAGTGTGAAATGGCCGGGGTGAGAGTCAGCACCTCCAAGTCTGAGGCCATGGTACTCTACCGGAAATGGTGGATTGCTCCCTCCGGGTTGGGGATGAGTTGTTGCCTCAAGTGAAGGAGTTCAAGTATCTCGGGGTCTTGTTCACGAGTGAGGGTAGGATGGAGCGGGAGATTGACAGGCGGATTGGTGCAGCATCAGCAGTAATGCGGACGTTGTACCGGACCATTGTGGTGAAGAGGGAGCTGAGCCGGAAGGCAAAGCTCTCAATTTATCAGTCTTTGTTCCAACCCTCACCTATGGTTATGAGCTTTGGGTAGTGACCGAAAGGGTGAGATCACGGATACAAGCCGCTGAAATTAGTTTCCTCTGTAGGGTGCCTGGGCTCAGCCTTAGGGTGAGGAGCTCGGACATCCGGAGGGAGCTCCGAGTAGAGCTGCTGCTCCTTCGTGTCGAAAGGAGCCAGTTGAGGTGGTTCAGGCATCTGATTAGGATGCCCCCTGGGCACCTTCCTTTGGAGGTTTTCTGGGCATGTCCAACTGGGAGGAGACCCCGCAGTAGACCCAGAACTCGCTAGAGGGACTACATGTCCAATCTAGCCTGGGAATGCCTTGGGATCCCCCAAGAGGAGCTGGGGAGAGGGACATCTGGAGTGCCCTACTTAGCTTGCTGCAACCGCAACCTGACCCCGGAGAAGCGGCTGATGATGAGATGAGAGATGAGGATGAACATGAGCTGGCCTTCATGCCCCCCTCCCTCCCCGCCAGTGGTGGCTGGGCCTCAGAGACCTTTCCCCTCCCCTTATGTGTGGCCCTGTCTGGTGGTCACAATAGTCTTTTCATACTGCAAATCCCAGTGTTAAGTTCAAAATGGACGCGATCTGAACGCACAGAAAGCATTCACGTGCAGGTCACAATTTCCGATGGTAGCAGATTTTGGTACATCACCGGCAAGATAATCCAGTGGTAGCATGCGTACATTGGAGAAAAGCGTTCACGTGCAGGTCACAATTTCTGATGCTGGCAGATTTTGGTACAACACCGGCAAGACAATCCAGTGGTAGCATGCGTACATTGGAGAAAAACGTATCGACGGTGTCATCCGACATAATACTGAGCAACATGTCAAGCTATATCAGACATTTAAGTCAACCTAATGAAATGTTAGGTAATTTCGCTTTGTATTTTCTCTTCCACATAAGATATGCAAGTTCCTCTATCTTCTTTGCTTAATTTTGTGGCAGATGGCACATTTCCTGTATGGGTGCCATTACATTTGCAGAAAGGAGGGGGAACTAGGAGGAATAGCGTGATCCTCCCACGTGCTATGGCCCCCTGACGAAACTCCTCACTGTCAGGTGATAAGAAGGGGCTGGCGATTCCACATGTAACGGAGGAGGCATGTGGTAGTCTGCAGCCCTCCCCGGATCGGCGGAGGGAGTGGTGCAGTAACTGGGACGGCTCAGAAGTGTGGGGTAATTGGCCAAGTCCAAAGGGGAGAAAAAGGGGAAACCCCCCCCCCCCCAAAAATAGGGGGTTGCAGGTGTCCGGGTGGTGTGGCGGTCTATTCTGTTGCCTACTAACACAAGGATTGTCAGTTCGAATCCCTGTGTCACCTCCAGCTTGGTGGGGCGTCCCTACAGACACCGTGTCTGCGGGTGGGAGGCCGGATGTGGGTATGTGTCTTGGTCACTGCACTAACACATCCTCTGGTCGGCCGGGGTGCCTGTTCGGGGGGGGGACTGGGGGTAATGGCATGATCCTCCCACACGCTACATCCTCCTGGTGAAACTCCTCACTGTCAGGTGAAAAGAAGCGGCTGGTGACTCCACATGTATCGGAGGAGGCATGTGGTAGTCTGCAGCCCTCCCCGGATCAGCAGAGGGGGTGGAGCAGCAACCAGGATGTGGAGTGGGGTTATTGGCCGGATACAATTGGGGAGAAGAAGGGGGGCGGGGATGCAATTTAAAAAAAAAATTTAAACGATAGATTCTCATTCTTATCATTAATTAAGACCAAAATTTATGTATCATGTCATAATATTTGTATTTCATCCAGACACAATATCACTGAAAGACTATAAATGATGAAGATGAATTGTATAGCTCACTGCACTTTGTATTTGTTGTCCACAGGCGACCCAATATAAGACTGTCAAGATCTGTTTAGGTCATCCTTTCTAAATCCCATAAATGTTTTACAGTCCGTCACTGATGGCTGGAATGTGTCGGGTCAGCACCTTACTTTTACATTGACAATATACCACACAAAGTTTTATGGTACAAGCTGTGGACTTGTATAATGTTATATAATCCAAGTGGATTTGGATTATATAATATTTTTTCCCGTCATTTGCAGGAATGTATTTACCCATTGAGGAAGGCTGATTCAAGTCTTTATCCACATGAGAAATTTCTCACTACTTCTACTGATGGGCGCAGCGCTTTAGATCAGTTATTATGTATGAAAATGCACATTTTGTTTTGATTTAGAAAGAACAGCATCAAGTTTTATGTGTTTACAGGTCTAAAAGCCATGATAAAACTGTAGTGCTGTACCACGAAGGTTTGTGTAGTGATCTAGTCAACTAATGAGTGTGTATTTTTTTTCTCTCTCAGAACTCACAGTGCACATTAGGCAAATGTCTAGGAGGAAATGTGATGACAAAAATATAGACGTGTCAGCTTTTTGATTTTTTTTTTCTGCCTGTGAACCGTGTGTGTTAGAGCCGACAACGCACTGCTGAGCTGTCTGTCCTCTCAAGCTTACGTAAATGACAGCCTTGAACGATACGAAGGACAGTGTCTTGATAAAATGGCAATCTGAATCGTAGCTCAAAATCACGGCACCGAGCCCAGGTGATTGTGACGGTAGCGTTCATTGCTATTATGAGTCGGAGGGCTTCGCAGTCAAAATTTAAACATTTTTCTTTTAGTCATAATGGTCTGTCACTAATGTGGACCACATTCTGACATGGTTTTGGACGGCATCTTGTAAGGCACCACTTCCAGTTGAGGAGAAATGCATCACGACACGTTGGCGATCACACAACACATGTTGGTAGCGATTCAGATATAACTGGCTTTGTTGGGCTTAAAATAGACCACACTGATTTTAAAATCCTATGAGACGGTGGTTTGAGGCCATTTCAAACTAAACGGCTGTATTTTGTGCGGCGTTTCTTTTCATATCGTCAGGATGGTCGGCCAGCCGGTAACTTATTGATGGCCGTGCACCATTCACACCGAACGACTTGTCGGCGGGAATTCTCAACGCGGCCTTGACACTTGCATAGCTTTGTTATCACAGGACAGTCGAAATCAAACAAAGATTTGTGTAGCCAGTAATCATAGCATTCAACAGAGATATGCTTGTTGTTGCACAGAAATTTCAAATGTAGATCTCCTTGTACATCTGCACAGGAAGAGGCCATAGCAAAAAGATACGGCCCATAATCCTACACGAGGCTGTGCAGATCCCTGCAGAGTCTTGAGGTTACAGTAGCCGTCACAGCTCTGCTATCATCTCTAATTATCAATTTCCCATGCATAATTTTCTGCTGGCCAAAATCTCTGGGTTGTTAATGGTCGTAATCTGCAGAATCCCATGCCAAGCGTTTGGCTCTCCTGAGGCCGGCGGACTCCAATATCTTTGCTGGATTTGAAGGCATGAGGTAATCTTTAACCGCGTTGTGCCACATGTTTATCTGCGTTCACTGTTTGACCCAGCCCTTTTAAAATACTGTTCAGACACTGATTTATACCGATTTAGACCACGGCCAAATCATGACTGAAATAGAATAAACAGAGCTTTTTGAGCTTTTTCTAAAAACATGTTGATTTTCATTTATAGTTGTCTAAATGTGTTCAGTCCATACCAGAAAATCCCCTGAAATCCCCCTTTCTCTTTGGTGGTGCTTTATTTTGGCATCTTTTTATGTTTTGGCCATTCCCTCTAGTCTCGCAGTCCGAACGGAGTCGATGGGAGCAAAAGGGGTAAATTTATCGCAAACGTATAAATCTAAAATAACCCATAATAAGCAGCATTACTTTAGGTTTTACAAGGCATATCAACTGAAAAACCTTACGCTTTGCATGCCATGCTAACACCACTTTTTGGCTTGCTTCCCGCCCCCCCCCACCCCCCTTTGGGTCTCAAAAGGACATTTGGATTTAATGAAACTTGGTCTTTGCAAGCGCTTTGGCGATGTTGGTCATGTGTCTTTGGTTTCAGATTCCTCCCATTCCGATTTGATGTGGTTACAAAATCCGTGTCAAGAGGGCTTAGGCCAGTGGAAGTGAGGTGTTTCAGGAGATAAAAGGCAACTCGTGCAAAAAAAACATGTTTTCTTTTCACCCGTTTGCTTTTGCGTTAAGCTGGACTGAAAATTAATGATTCTGATAAGGAAAACCCCACCGCACGCACACATGCTCACATGGCATCTGCCACATTTCCACATATAGGCCCATACATTCCTGTGCTCATTACTTCTCTTTGTCTTTCTGCAGGGTGTGGACTCTGTGTGCTGACCTGATCACTCAATGGCACTGACGGTAAACCTGATTGGTCCTTCTCCATGGGGCTTCAGAATATTTGGCGGCAGGGACTTCAAGAAGGCCATAACAGTATCAAAGGTACTCCTTAATGGCCTCTATGCCATTGGGTCTCGTCACATCTTATCACACCATATCCCCGGTTTCTGTCAAAACATAGCTGGGATGTCATGCAAAATCGGATTCCTCAGGCTGGGCACAGCCACTCGGTTCATGTCCTTGTTTGTGTCTCTCGTCTGCCGCGTACCTGTTTCCTTGACTACTGAACCGGTGGAATGGAAGTAAAGCACACTGGAAGGAAACCAGTGATTACAGTTATGGTGGGGGGGAGAGATTCCTAATTCCTGACTGTGGATGGTTTTGTGTGTGTGAGAGAATGTGTTATGTTTGAACCTGGGTGTGCCTTGTTGTTGCCTGTGCCAGTATGTGTGCAAACACACGTGTATCTGAGAATTCGTGTCTTGGCACGTGTCTCCCACCCCCCCACCCCCCCTCTTGTTTTTGGTTGGCTTTAAAGAAGGACAAGACAGAGCTGAAGAGGGGAAATATTACCATAGGGAGCAGTCAGAATTACAGTAAACATCAGCAGGAAACCCAGGGTAAACCAGCCCCTGCCTGCCAGGGACACCCTGAACTGGTGCCAGCACATCCTGGTCCTACATCACCACAGCCTGGGATTTTCCTATTAGAATTCCCCAATGGCTCTTAAAAAAAACCAAAATGACAAGTTATGTCTAAGCCCATGGCAGGGTATCAGTGTTTCAGATGAAATGAGGTTTAAAGCCCTGCCGACTTCAAACGCATTTATTGTCTCAACAGGTTTTGTTAATAAAACGGGTCATCTCATGAAAAATGGGCGTTCCATCTCATTTTGATGCTGCTTTGCAGTAAACAACACCAGCATACTTTCTCTGGGCCGGGCCAAACATCAAATGGGCTCTGTGAAGTGACAGGGAATTAAATTGTGAGAGGGAAACCTCATTATTGTGAGCGATTTGTAAAACCCAGTTGGAAGAAGCATCATGTCCCCTCCTGCCATCCCGTTTAAAGCCTCCACTCGCTCCTTGGATTGGGTAGCCACTGGCTTGCAACATCTCAAGTTGTTGTCTCTTGGCACATAAATGATATGGACGCCTTCTTTCTATCCTGCTGGCCTCTAAGATAACTTGCCCCCTGCTTCTGCTGGGGTGCACTCCCTGGAAAAAAAAACAGCTCTGTTTATGTGAAGTCAGCCATGTCCTGATCAGGAAAGGCACGCACCATTGTGGGTCACCACAGCAACGCTTAATTGCCTCTGGAGTGGGTCCACAGACATGGCACCTCTGCCCTCATAATTTGCAAAAATGACAAACACCCCTGTTGACTGGCTTTCTATAGGAATTCAGCTATTTTCCCTCATGAGATGTAGGAAGGTGACCCTTTTTCCTTCAACTGATTGGCGCTTTGTCTTGTTCGGGGTTATTTATTTAATAAATTGTCTCACTGTTTTTGTTTGAAACCTCGTTGATGACCTCTGTCTCGACAACAGGAGTCTCCAGATGGAGTGTGCTGGGGCTTTTGTGTTGGGATGGACGTGTATGCCTGGAGCAAACTTAGCGATGTGGCTAGCATATTGTTTTGATCCATTAGTGTGGAATTCCCTCTGATGTAGGCAACGTTCCTTTGACTTTGACATGTGGCGAGGTTGGCGGCAAAGGTCAGGTTCGGTCATACCATTAGGTCTGCCCTACTGAGGGCTTCTCCCCCTAGGGTGTCATGAATCCCCTCCATCGTTGAATGATGCTATCATGTTCCAAGTGTGAGGGGCTTCGGTGTCTATTGGTATTTGACAGAGAGTGAGAGGGATTACATTTACGAGACGGAAATATTGGGTTACGATTATAGGGACCTTGATGGAGACTCGTCCCAGCGTTGTTTATTGATCGATCATTATTCCACCAGACACTGAAATATATTCCACATAGTCAGAAGAAGCGCAGCTGTCTATGCTTGTCAGATAATTCGTTTCCTCTAAATCATTGTCGTTAGACCAGGTCCTGGGGGCTAATACAACCTAACTGGGGCTCATTACTCTCCCCGACAGGTCAATGGGGGCAGCAAGGCAGAACAGGCAGCCCTGCAGCCTGGCGACATCATCTTGGAGATCAATGGGGAAAACACTTCCGACATGCTGAATGTGGAGGCCCAGAACAAGATCAAGAACTCAAAGACCCAGCTGCAGCTGGTGGTGGAGAGGTACGTACTGTAGGGCACGCTGTTTTAAGTGTAGTGGGGGGCATAGTTGTTTACGCGTCAATTCCTGCCTGCTGTTAGCATCCCTAATTCATCCTGGGTGCATGAATGAGCTGCTTCACAGTACAAATGGTCCTTGACAGTTTATTGTGCTGTGGTAATGACCAGATCAGCACCAGATGACCTATGCCGAGAACATCCCATGTACCTGACTTTCTGTTGATTGTGCCAAGCCTCCGTCTTTTCATTCTGTATCAAGTCGGTCGTCTTGTTGATTTGTGGGGAAATGTCAGTGTGTACCAGCTATGCTGCCATGCATATTTCTGTTCCATGGTCCCTCTTAAAACTTGCCAAGATCTTCTTTGGATGGCAGGAAGGTTGGCCACTATTAAAGTTTGTTTACGAAACGACAGATTTGGCTGACATTTTGATTAACAGTCCTCTTTAAAGTCTTTCTTACATGCCCCCCCCGCCACACACACACACACACGCGCATACACACACACAGTCTTACACTTCCTCCTTGGATGTCCCATGTCCATGTGAGTGGATTTTTCCCTGCTGACCTCATGTCTCCTCCAAGCCAGAAACAACACCATAACTCCCTGCCTACCCAGGACAATGGCACTGTGTAGTTCTGCTACATTCTTAATCCAACCTGTTTACAGTAGACGGTTTCCCTGCGTAAATGGCTGGATTTCCTCTTAATGTCACTCCTAATGCAAATCACCCAGTGAAGATGGATCAATCTAGGGGTAACGTCCTACAAGGTTTGGGGTCTTTTTGGGTTTTTTGGGGGGGGTTTTTGTGTGGATGAGCTCTCCCCCCTCTTTTTTTCCAGTGCCTTGCATATTAAAGTAGCTGGCTGGCAGTCTGTCGTCATCAAATCAGCTGTGATGTGGTTGCTGGCCATGTCCACAATGCTGGTATTGTGCAGCTGGTACTGGAAGAGACTGCATCAGCCTAACCTTAGAATAGGAAAGTTCTGGTTTAAGGGGTGTTGGCCCCTCTATACAGAGGCAAAGCTTTTTAGTTGTGATGCGTCCAAACAGTAATATGGTCCCCCTAGACTTCACAAGTTAGATTTCTTTATAGTATGAAAGAATTGCACCATGGCTGTCATGTCATTGACTCCTTGTGTTTTACTCCGCTTTTGTGCCCAGCTACTACTTTAGGCGCCATTGTTTGTTGACCCCTTTTTGTACAGTGTGATGGGATGATATTCTCCCTCCCTGCTCCTATTGCGCCCTGTAATAAGATGGCTCTGAGCGGCTGAAATGAACCGAAGAGCCCCTGGCTTGGCTTTACCACAGTGCTATAATTGTACGACAATTTCCTCTTTTACACGGTGGCACTCTGCTGTGTTCGCATGTCTCAAGTATTGAGCATGTGTACAGCTTAAACAATCTCTAGTGTTTTTGTTTTTTCAAATTTTAAATCTGAGGAAAAGAAAAGGGACCTTAAATGATCTACTATTTCGGTAATCTTTTTGGTTGGGTCTTTTGGATGACAACAATGAGCAAATATGGCTGATGTGAGCTATGTTGCTCAACATCTGATCTATGTCTTGACTCTGACAAGTAAAACCATTATTCTTACCTCTCCTTCTTTTTGTAAATGACATTTCTTTCACTCCAAACCAATTCACCCATCCTCTCTTGTACAGGAGTCCTGGAGCAAGAGCTCATTGTCTGACCATTTAGAAATTTCTCATGCCATACAGAGTAGTAACTAAGATATTCCAGTTACTACCCTGAAGTTATGCCAGGATGAGCGTTTTCCAGCTAGCCAGTCCATAATTCAGAGCAGTCAGTCCTCCAAGTCTGCTGCTTTAATATCTCTTCCAAGTTATGTCTCATGACTGTTGTTTAAGGAGTCAGTTTTCCTTGTCATCTCCCTCCTGCTCGCAGGCCACAGGAGGTGTGTTTCTGGGCGATTTACCGCAGGCATCCAGGCCCTTCCTGTGTGCCTCATTACCCCCAGGCTCAGCCAAGAGCCAGGCAGCCTCCAGCCTTGTAACCGAGGGGGGGCACTTTACCGGCCACATTTTCCCCTCTTAACTCAACGATTGAGTTGCATAAAGAATATTTTTGAAAGAAAACACAGAAAAGGTCATTTCCTAGAAAGCTGATGATTCATTTGGAGAGTATTTCTAAATTAGTTTTTTTTTTTTTTTTTAGATAAATAAATATGGGATTCCTCTGCACCTGTCAGAGAGAATTGCCGTATCAGTAATGTCTAAGTATCAAGACGATATTTCCGGAAATTTTACTTAATTGCACATCAGCCAAACACTGATTGGTTGCTCATGTTTTGTTTACTGGCACTAAAGTTGTCGTTGTTTTCTCTTAGACGTAACTGGTGACACCCAAGCTCTGTAATCCTCAAGATTCAAAAAGTTGTTAGTGGTTTCAGTTTTGAATTAACAAATCGGCACATTGCACGTATTGGTTGGGGTAAAAAAAAAACATAAAATATTTGATCAGATTTGTCTGTCAGACTGGTCTGATTGTATCCCACATTCTGCAGAGATTGTGAATAATACTGGTTTCTTGTAGTGTAGTCACGTATTGCCCATGATGATGGTCTCCGTACTGGTTGTGTCTCTGCAGACCCGAACCACCCAGCCCTGGACAAACCAATGGCATCAACACTGCAGAACAGCTAGTTGGACGCTTTCAGGTTGGTGCTGTTTTTTCACGGTCTGTACTTCTCAGGGGTTTGGCCTCCAGGGATATGGTCCTTGATTACTGTCGTTCATTAATGATCGCTTGACTAACTTTTACATTTGTCAATGTGCACCATGATCCATGTCCTATCTTCTTTGTTTTCTAGTTAAATTGCCATATTTATAGGTTGTTGTGGTGCTAATGGTAACTTTACTGTCCAGGGGCAGTGGGAGATGGGGTGATATAAGAAGATGTTGTCAATCTCTTGTGGTTCTTGTGTTTTACCCGAGACGTGAAGCTGCTGCAAAATATGTAGGCTTGGCTCTTTAATTTAGCCTGTCGTCGAGATAATGCTGACATTGAATGAATTACCTTTGGACATGGAAGCTCTTTTGCCAGGATAGGTCACATATCGGTCTTTTCCTCCTATCTTTGTCTCAGATTGAGAGAATTTCACAAGGATTTCTGCACTACTTATAGATATAGAAATGACTTATCTCTTTCACTGTTCCATTTGTCAAATATGTGATGATGTTCCTCTACTTGGGTTTTTTTTTTAATAGGAAGCAGTGTTGGTGAGTAGAGATGAGAACCAAAACTATAGAGAGTATACCATCTCCAGTCCTACTTCCCTGTCCCCTGGACCCTACTCTCCAGAACCCCCTGCCAGCCCTGACGGCAAAAGGCTGCCGCCAGCCAACAACAAGAGGTACACGGCGAGCTTGCCTGACATCTTTATATCCATCTTAAGTACGGAGCTGTCATGAGTAATCGATTAACTCGATTACAAAAAAGAAATCCTTGATTGCAATTTACTGCCTCGCTTCATGTCATCTCTGTGCTATGCACGCCTGGGCATGGAGAACGACCATGCAAGGCAGCAAAGCACTCAAACGATCATTACTGTTGAACGTAGATGACGCAGTGGATTATTTGAGTCGAGAAAATGGGGGGAAACATAGATGAAGAAAAGGAAGAGGAGGAAGCCAAAAAAACGATGGAAAATGGTCCAATGCTGGGACAATTTTCAACAAAAACAGAAAGAAAAGGCGGTGGTCTTACAAGCATTAAAATGCTGAACTTGCTTACCACAGCAGCACAATGTCCATGCAGCACAACACCTCAACAGACGGCGTTCTGCATACAAACGTATCATTTCATTTGACTTTAAAATTTCATTTGGCTTCACCTTATGTTGAAAAATAAAACGGAAGGAGCGTCTGGGTGGCGTGGCGGTCTATTCTGTTGCCTACCAACACGGTGATCGCCTGTTCACATCCCCCCGTGTTACCTCCGGCTTTGTCAGGTGTCCCTACAGACACAATTGGCTGTGTCTGCAGGTGGGAAAGCCAGATGTGGGTATGTGTCCTGATCGCTACACTAGCACCTCCTCTGGTCAGTCGGGGCACCTGTTCGAAGGAGATGGGTGGGAGCTGGGGGGAATAGCGTGATCCTCCCACGTGCTACGTCCCCCTGGCGAAACTCATCACTGTCAGGTGAAAAGAAGCGTCTGGCGACTCCACATGTATCGGAGGAGGCATGTGGTAGTCTGCAGCCCTCCCTGGATCGGCGGGGTTGGGGTGGAGCAGCGACCAGGACGGCTCGGAAGAGTGGGGTAATTGGCCAGGTACAAGAAAGGGAAAGATTAAACCAGAAGAGGGACAACATAAGAGGATGGACCAGGGAGATATTGCATTACAATGGGAAAGTAGCCATTAGTGACAGTCTGACTTGTGTACGTACAGCATCACCAGGACAAACGGTGTGTATTTGTATTGGGTGAGTCAGTGCGAGGCATTTTCAAACAGACAGCTGATGACTGGAGAGGTCGGGGCCGGACAAAGGGCTGTGATAATTGCTCCCTTGACTTCAAAACAGAACAAGAGTGAATAGGCATCAGAATAACAGACAGAAAGTGGAGCCCTGGGATTGTGCTGGCGTAACAAAGCATATGCACAGGATATCACATTCCACCGCTTTTCATTCACTCGGACAAAAGACCAGAATGTGGAACATTCACCACGCCGTCTCTCTGCATGCCTAGTTGTAATTCTCTTGGGCCACTTTGTAGGTCACAGTTCAGACCCGAATCTACTCCCTTGTGTGGACGCATCCACTTCCTTGCGCCGTGATTAAGTTAAACCCTGTCACGGTGACCATACAGGATTCTTACACATGTATTTTAAATGTGTCTTGGTAGCGTGGTTGCTTAAGCATGTTGATTTCTAGAAAGTTATGATTCTCTGGTTGCTATATTGTACATTTTCATATAAATGTGTGTATATATATATATATTCTTTTTTTTAGCCATTCATAAAGAGTGACTTGTAATGGCTGCAACAGTAGAACAACCTCTTCTGTATCAGCAGAATCCCAAATCAGAAATCAGCCTCACTGAAAAAGTCAGGATCTTTTCTAATTTTAGTTCCCTTATGATTTTCCTGATGGACATGGAAAGCATTTCTTTTACGTTGTTGAGCGAATAGAGATGAGATATTGAGGTGCTTTTTGAAGAGATTAATTTTGGAATTAAAATAGGTGGTTAATGACAACACTTCTTTTTCTATTTTATCTTTTAGTTTTTCATTTAAACCACAGTTGTTGTTCTGAGTTGCTGTACGGCACTGAGACATGGTTGCCTGTTCATTTTCTAGTGTCCAGCTGCGCTCATGGTCCCCAGAAGAGAGGAGTCGCAGACTATCAAGACCACTTTCACAGGTTGGTCTTTTTTTTCTTTTTTTTTTTTTTGCAGGGAGACCTGTTCTTACCAGCTAAGACCACAATACCCTTCTTTACCATTTCTGCTAATGAAGCTCCCCAGGATCACTGAGAGGGATATCCTCGACTCATAATGGTCACTTAAAAATGCCATTGAGTTACAGATGCTATGTCATGATTTTACATGAGGACATGGTCTTGGTGAACACCAGTATTATCTACCACAACCAGAGAAAGTGTTTGTCCACACCTATGTCAGTCTCCCATTTGGTGGATTGACAATTGTTTCTTTTTTTTTCTTGTTTTGTTGGTCTGGGAAAAAGCTATTAATTTTTACTGCATGATGGCTCTTAAATCATTAAGAAAAACAATATTAACTGATTGTGTGCTTAATCAATTTACAATTTCATTTAATCAATGTGTTGTTTTGAAATGTGATGGAATGTTATTTTTTTTACATTTTATTTTACTAATTTACACTAAACCAATGGGTGATGCAGTGGTTAGTGTGGTCGCCTCACAGCAAAAAGGTCCTGGGTTCGAACCCTGGGGTTGTCCAACCTTGGGGGGTCATCCCAGGTCGTCCTCTGTGTGGAGTTTGCATGTTCCCCCCTGTGTCTGCGTGGGTTTTCTCCGGGTGCTCCGGTTTCCTCCCACAGTCCAAAGACATGTAGGTCAGGTGAATCGGCCATACTAAATTGTCCCTAGGTGTGAATGTGTCGGCCCTGTGATGGACTGGTGGCCTGTCCAAACTCCAGGGTGTCTCCTCACCTGCCACCAATGACTGCTGGAATAGGTTCTATTAGCGGCTTGGATAATGGATGGATGGATGGATGGACACTGAACCAACATATACATGGAATTGCTCAGGTTGCTGGCTGTGACTTGTGAAATGTTTTCGTACTCCTTCATTGGTTGTTGACTATGTGACACCGGTCTGAAGCATCCCAAACACACTCAGTGGATGGCATGTCTGAGGAAATAGGCAGTGGAATGTCTTGGACATTTTCAACTTCTAGAAATTGTTAGAGTGCTTTTCAACACAAGACTTATCAGGCTGAAACACGTGATGGCAGTCAGTGGGCTGGCACAGGAGGCAGCGGGATCTTGTCACAGGTTCTGCGGGCATTCAAAGTGCCAACGATGTTCATTCTGTAAATGCAAATCTTGGTGATGAGTTGAACCTTCAAAATCTCAATAGCGTGGCGTGATGGTGTATTCCGTTGCCTACCAATATGGGGATTGCCGGTTCGAATCCCCGTGTTACTGCAACTTGGTTGGGCGTCCCAACAGACACAATTGGCCGTGTCTGCGGGTGGGAAGCCGGATGTGGGTATGTGTCCTGGTCGCTGCACTAGTGCCTCCTCTGGTCAGTCGGGGGGACTGGGGGGAATAGTGGGATTCTCCCACACGCTACGTCCCTCTGGCGAAACTCCTCACCATCAGGTGAAAAGAAGCAGCTGACGACTCCACGTGTATCATAGGAGGCATGTGGTAGTCTGCAGCCCTCCCCGGATCGGCAGAGGGGGTGGAGCAGAGATCGGGATGGCTCCGAAGAGTGGGGTAATTGGCTGGATACATCCATCCATTATCTGAACCGTTTATCCTCCTCTCAGGGTCGCAGGGATGCTGGAGCCTATCCCAGCAGTCATTGGGCGTCAGGCGGGGAGACACCCTGGACAGGCCGCCAGGCCATCACAGGGCCGACATATACACAAACACACACGCACACAGACACATTCATACCCAGGGGCAATTTAGTACGGCCAATTCACCTGACCTACATGTCTTTGGACTGTGGGAGGAAACCGGAGCACCCGGAGGAAACCCGCACAGACACGGGGAGAACATGCAAACTCCACACAGAGGAGGACCCAGGACGAGCCCCAAGGCTGGACAACCCCAGGACTCGAACCCAGAACCTTCTTGCTATCAGGTGACCGCGCTAACCACTGTGCCGCCCTGGCTGGATACAATTGGGGAGAAAAATGGGGGGGGGGGGTCTCGGTAGCATTTTGACCGTGTCTGCAGGGCTACATGTATAACCAGAGCTGACTGGCTGAGCAGGCTATTTGCTAGCCTGACATCAAAATACAGAAAACTAAACGGCACAGACAAAGGAACTGGTGCAAAACGGGGTGAAACGACCCATCCAAAACAAATCAAAAAGTGGATAGAGGGTTTCCATGCTCTCTATTATGTTTATTTTCCTTCTTTTCACTTCCAAATTTTTTTCGGTTTCTCTTGTGTGATTTTTCTTTGGTAAACGCAATACTACCCTCAAGGGCACATCTAGGCCCTGCACTTTACTATGTAGCCACATCGCACACGTCCAACCCCAACACCACCGCTGACCATGCTTTACACACTTCAGCAAACCACTTCCGTACACTCCATAACACGGTCTGATCTGGTTGGTGCAGTCGAAACTGGGGTTCATTCGTGAAGAAGCCATTGAAGGCGAGGGTCAAGAGCTCACTGAAGTCTGTCATGAGGATAATCTGAAGAAGCCAAGTGTGAGAGGTTGTGAGACCTGTTGGACATGGTGCCAAGTTGTCTGAAACAGTGTTGGATGTGGCGTTATGATGAAGAAATGAACATTCAGTCACTGTGGCGGCAGCTCTGGTGGGTTTCCTGTGCTCAGTGCTTTAATTTTTTTTTCAATTTTGATATACTTTATTAATCCCCATGGGGAAATTATGCTCTGCATTTAACCCATCCTAGCTGTGTAGCTAGGAGCAGTGGGCAGCACTCGGGGACCAGCTCCAGTTCGTCTTGCCATGCCTCGGTCAGGGATACAGACAGGAGTATAACTCTAACGTGCATGTCTTTTTTGATGGTGGGAGAAACCGGAGCACCCGGAGAAAACCCACCACGGGTAAAACATGCAAACTCCACACAGAGGACGACCTGGGATATGACCCCCAAGATTAGATAACCCCTGGGTTCGAACCCAGAACCTTCTTGCTGTGAGGCGACAGCGCTAACCACTGGGCCACCGTGCCGCCCAATTCAGCTTATGGCCGATTGTTAAAAGCTTGAACTACACATTTTGGAGTGACTGTAAATTTGTCTGTGTGTTGTTCATGTTTCTTAATCAGCATTATGTGATGTCATACCTGTCAGGTAGACTTGATTATCAGTTACTAATAGGAATGTAAAGATATTAGTGCACAAATGTAAAAGTAAAATGAGCTTTATTTAGGCATTTGAGAATTCTGAGATCTTATTTCGGTTCAAGAAACATGTTATTTTGTGTTTTTGTTTGAATTCTTCGGTATTCCCGTTAAATTAATTAGTCCTTGTACCATGAAGAATGCCTTGTAAAAGGACTGGCGGCTGCAGTGTATTGAGGTTTTACAAGAAAGACAGGATGCAAACATGTCTGACATTTTTAAAGCAGGGTGTGCATAAACCAAAAGGTCATTTATTTATTTATTTATTTATTTGTCTCTGACATTAAGCTGAACAACTGACTGCCAGGGTTTAGTTCAGTGCACACTGTCAGAGAGAAAATGATTAGTTCCAGTCAAAACAATGGCCTTAACCTTTTAGTTGTTGTGTGGAAAGTGACTCATTAGTCTCTAAGTGGTAAAACATGGAGTTATCGGCAGATTGCTGCTCGACTTTGCTACGCTTATTTACTGTTCCAGCAACAAAACCGAGAGAGGGGGGAATAGATGCCTGGAAGGACTTCAGGGAGTTGGTGCGAGAATAATGTGGGAAAGTTCATTGTGAGATATTTCAGCTATGCCTATGCTAAATCTCAAACGCTGGTCCCACTGAAGATGCAGCATGGGAGATGACCGAGCAAGAAAAAATACACAGGGCTTTTTAGTGGGTAAAGGAATTCCAGTCATTTTTGTTAGTTGTGTGGAAGTTAGATAAATATGCCCTTTTTGGCCAGAGGATTGTTCTTCCAAAACATCCAAGCTTTCCTTCTAAGGAACCACTGGCTTAGAAGGCCGGTTTGAAATAACCTTTGTTTTTTTTTTCTCTCCTGTTTACACACGATAAATTGGATTCAGATCCAGTATCGTACACTCTACACAAGCCAGTCTCTGAGAACTTTTAATTTGTATCATGTGTGATTTGGATCCCTGTCACATTGGAGAGAAAGCTGACCAGTTTGAAAACACATACCGATGGCCAGCATAATTCTCAAATGTACTTGCAAATACCTATCAATGGCACGTATCAAGATCCGAAAATTATTTTGGATGTTAGTTACATGTGCTAATACACAGTTTGGCCAATTTTTGGGATAATTTTAGATTTATGCAAAACTGCATATATCCATTCATCTATCCATCCATTGTCTGAACCGCTTATCCTGCTCTCAGGGTCGTAGGGATGCTGGATCCTATTCCAGCAGTCACTGGGTGGCCGGCAGGGAGACGCCCTGGACAGGCTACCAGACCATCACTGGGCCGACACACACACTCTCATAGCTAGGGGCAATTTAGTATGGCCGAGTCACCTGACCTACATGTCTTTGGACTGTGGGAGGAAACCGGAGCCCCCGGAGGAAACCCACGCAGACACAGGGAGAACATACAAACTCCACACAGAGGACGACCTGGGATGACCCACCAAGGTTGGCCTACCCCAGGGCTCGAACTCAGGACCTTCTTGCTGTGAGGCGACCGCGGTAACCACTGCGCCACCGTGCCGCCAAAACTGCATATACTCGGATGTAACTCATGACTTGATTGAGCAAGTCCAACAAGTTGGCCTTTTGAAGTCATGACCATTACTTAGTTAGCTATCAGCTTGTTCTCCTTTAGGAGCCCCCTTAAATATGCTGTCAGCCGTGATCTCTTGGGCTAATCTTGGCAAGGTAACCTCTTTTGTATGGTTTTTAAAGCCTATAATCATTTATATTTAGTCTCTCTGACATTTCCAAGACTGGCAGTTTGTGGGGGAGAGCTGTGTGCGCTGACATGAATCAGCTTTTTGATCCGCTGGCACTGTAAAGGGATCCAGATGACACAAACGGATTGTGTGTTGATCAGTGAGACGCACTGAAGCGCAACATCCTATCTGAGCCAGGCGGCCCGGGGCTGGCAGCACAGCAGAGACTATTGCGTTGTCTGGTGGCTGAGAGTTTTTATCAGCAAGCCTGCAGGAATGCAGCGCCTAACTTGCGCCTTCGTCATGGCCGGACATCTGGCGTGACCTTTACATGTTTGTGGTATTTATGGAGGCAGGTGGACCAAAGGGACTTGAACCTTTGCTCATGACTCTGAGGGAAATCTGCTATTCCTTTTTCTGAGCCATTATGGAATTCATTCCATATTTTCCCCCCTCATTTTCCATCTGAGTTGGAATCCATACCCCCTACACCCTCTGGGAGACATAACATTCATTCCACCTCATTTGCATCCATGGTCAACTTGAATTTGTCTTTTTTTTTTTTTTTGACTGTTTGATTCAGTGGCTTGGAATTGATACCAAGTTGATATAGTCCTTTTATGAAAGTGGTAAGCCATTTCTGTATTGACGTACAGAGTTAACCCAGACTTGCTCAAGAGAAACGATCACAATGTTCCACCATCATCTCTGTATATATGTTGTAGGGATAACATTCCATTTATAGCCGTAATACTGAGCAGTCCTCTGTCTGTGAAGTGCGCTACTGAAATTTTGCAGAAAAGTGTCCTCCGGGGACAATATGTGAATGTGAAAACTACACCCCTTATTTCCTGGTGCGCCATTACTTTTAGTGGGCTACATTGAAAAAGGCTACATTGGACTGTCCTATAAAGACTGCAGTTCAGATTGTCTACCAGTGTTGTCATTGCTGGATACTTTTCCCCACAATTTCAGGGATGTTTCAGAAACGCACGGCAGACTTCTCTGTATTATGGCTGCTAATGGGAGCGTTATTCCTGCCATGGGTCTGTTTGTATTATATATATATATATATATATATATATGAGAGAGAGAAATACATGATTTAAATTGTGATTGTTTCGGTTTAAGCAATCTCGGAACCTAGAGGCTAAATGGTCTGATGACGATTTAGCTCTGGGAACAGCGGCCAATATTTCGGGAATTCCCGTGTCATTGCTGGCTGCTCGTTTCCGTTTCCTATGAAGACTTCCTCTTCCACGCGCCCATCATTGTTTACGGTCGGATTAACAACTTGAGACGCTAGAATGGAGTTGGAGTTGAGAGACGACGTCTACGACCGGATTGTTTGACAAGTAGTCGACACGAGTCGAACATTTCTCCACTTAATGCACTAACGTCGATGCTTTTTGTAGGTGTTTTGGGTACAGACGTCATTTCAGCCGATGCGTTCAGCCTCGTTTGCTCCCCACACGGACTGGTACCAACATGCAACCAAAGCATGTTCCTGTAGAAATTGCCGCCTTCTCAAAGGTGGTTGGTCAATACTACATGGACTAAAACAGAAACCAGAACACTTCCAATACCACCTGCCTTATATTGTGTAGGTCCCCCTCAAGCTCCCAAAAAAACTCTGACCCGTCGAGGTAAGGACTCCACAAGACCTTTGAAGGTGTCCTCTGGTATCTGGCACCAAGATGTTGGCAGCAGATCCTTTAAGTTGTGAGGTGGGGCTTCCATGGATGGGACTTGTTTTTCCAGCACATCCCACAGATGCTTGATCAGATTGAGGAATTTGGACCAAGGCAACACCTCAGTCATGTTCCTCAAACCATTCCTGAACATTTTTTTCAATGTGGCAGGGTGCATTATCCTAATTGAAAGAGGCCACTGCCAACAGGGAATACCATTGCCATGAAGGGGTGTACTTGGTCTGCAACAATGTTCACGTAGGTGGTATGTGTCGAAGTAACGTCTACATGAAAGCCAGGACCCAAGGTTTCCCAGCAGAACATTGCCCAGAGTATCGCACTGTCTTTACCGGCTTGCCTTTTCCTCATAGTGCATCCTGGTGCCATGTCTTCTCGAGGTAAATGAAGCACATGCATCTTGCTGTCCACATGACATAAAAGAAAATGAGATTCATCAGACAAGGCCACCTTATTCCATTGCTCCATGGTGTAGTTGTGATGCTCATGTGCCCATTGTAGGCTCTTTCAGCTGTGGACGGGTCATCATGGGCATTCTGGCCGGTCTGCGACTACGCAGCAGGGTGCGATGCACTGTGTGCCCTGACACCTGTCTATTATAGCCAGCATTAACTTTTTCAGCAATTTGAGCTACAGTAGCTCTTCTGCAGGATCAGACCAGACAGGCTAGCCTTCACTCTCCATAGGCATCAATGAGCCTTGGGCGGTCATGACCCTGTTGTTGGTTTACCGGTTGTCCTTCCTTGGACCACTTTTGGTAGTTGCTGACCACTACATACTGGGAACACCCCACAAGACCTGCCATTTTGGAGATGTTCTGACCCAGTCATCTAGCCATCACAATTTGGCTGTTGTCAAAGTCACTCAGATCCTTATGCTTGCCCATTTTTTCCTGCTTCCAACACATCAACTTGAAGAGCTGACTGTTGACTTGCTGCCTAATATATCCCACCCCTTGACGGGTTCCATTGTAATGAAATAATCAATGTTATTTACTTACTTGTCAGTGGTTTTAATGTTTTGGCTTATTGGTGTATATAGAATCTGTTAATGGAGATTACTGTTTAAGGAACCCAACACCCTCCCTATCTTCCCTTTTTCTGGGCTTCCAACTGTTTTGGAAAGCTTTTTCTTCTTCTCTGCGCCTGACAGCCCTACCGTTTGCCAATATGGAGCCCAGTGGATTGGACTTGGTCCTAGCTCAGCCTCCTTCCCCCAAAGATGTCTCTCCTTATTTTAAAGTGGTGAGGAGCCTCGCACTGCTGTAGTGGCATTAAAGAGTGGAGTCCTTACAGAGCGGTGGGTTAGGGAAATTACTGGGAAGAGGTATGCCGTGGAGACTTTCAGTTGTACTTCCCTGGCAGGGACACATAAGCTGGGGCCTCCATGACAAGGCCCTCTGTCCTGACGGAGAGGTGCAGGGTGTTGTTGTATCAGGTGATCAGCCTGTCTGAAAAGCCCCTAAAAGCTTTTTTAGCCCCTGTTTTGGCTCCTTGAGTGAGGGGAGTGGGACACGCAACAGGATCCTCCATTTGCTGGGGTGTTGGGTGTCCTGAGAAAATGCTTCTTTACAATGGTGGCTATGATGGCAAGGGCTCTGCAAGGCTGCTTTCCCTTTTATGCCCAGTGTCACAAGGCCTGTTGTGTGACGGGAGCTGAAGGAAATGGGATTTTGGGGGGTTGTGTTGGTGGGGTGTGGACACCAGGGGACCCTCTCGCACTCCCTTACTGCTCTTAAGTCATCACGTCCCTTTACAGCTCCTCTAAGGCTGATCTAGCACAGCAATGCCCTTTGTGCATGTCCCCATTGACTGCAATGGGAAAGTGAGCTCAGTATGCAGTATCTGCCTTGCCCTCTTCCCTCACACACATGCTCGCATGCACGCACAGATAATGATGGCAGAATGTGACGTATGACTGTCTATTGTAATAATGAATTTAAAGGTATAATGACATGGTAGCATGCCCTTGTGAATTTATTATACACAAATATAAAAAGTTCCTTATCTTAAATGCACTTAATGATACAAATTGAATTCATGCCCATGTGGATTTACTCTATTTGTTGGTGATTTGTGTCATAGTTTCCATCTGCATTTGGTGTACCTAAATTGCCAAGGATGTGTTTGTCCTTTTGTCAAACTGTGAAACTACCCTGTCACACCAAGCTAAAACCTTGGGGTTTTTAATGGGATCGGCTTTGGGTGAGAAAGTTAGTGACTCAAAATTCTTGGAAACCGGCCCTGGGTACATCACGGCAGTCTTCATAGGCATCGGCACAACATTCTCCTGGTTTAACGTCTAGCTAGATGTGACCAGCTATGTTTATGGGCTAGCATATCTGTGGGATCACCATAACAAAAGAACAACGGGCGTCCCACAGTCACTGAAGTCAAGCTAAGGCATTGCATGTTAGCAGGCAGGCCATCATCAGATTTCAAAGCAGAGCATCTGTTTGACATCAGGAATAGGCCGTAACGGGATCCCGGTTGGGTTGAGCAGGGCCAGAACCAACTGCTTTTCACAGGACATAGGCCTGTTGACTGGGCCATTAGGACAAGACTCCCCGGGATAGGTTTCTAGTTGCTGCACTTTGAGGTTCCTGAGGGTTGCCTTGTTGGGATGCCTCATCCTGTGCTTTGGTTTGGGTGGTTGCTGTATAAATAACCATCGTAAGCCAGAATGGCCAGCTGGTGCAGGGTGACGGGCAGTGTGGGGCATGTGTAGGCCAGTGTGTTCCTCTCTACCAGACTGGGTGGGGTGACCTTGGCTAGCTGACCTGTATCACTGAGCTCTTTATCCAGAGATGGCAGGGCAATTATCCACCCATCCATCTCCTATCCGTCTGTCTCTACATCTGTCTATCCATTCAACTACCTCAGCAGTCCAGCCTGCTCGCCTGCTGTTGACTTGATCCTATTCTATTTTGGAGGTTGTGGTAGATCGGAGTGCAAAGCTGCGGTCACAGCCATGGAACTGAAATCGAGGCTTGGCATTCTGAGATGGTAATCGGTCTATTTTTCTTTCTTTTTTTTTTAAATTGACTTAATTTCTTATTTTGTATAATATGCTCTATTGGAGTAAAGTAAATTAAAGCATTATCTTCCAGATAAATGACTCGAAGAGTACCCCCACGGTGACTTCTATGTCACATAATACACAGTCATGCACAGTCGTACGAACGGTGAAGATGGAAGTTGGGAATGATTTGCTATTTCAGGTCTGACATGAGCAGAGCTGTTGTTTGGCTTGGCAGGCCGGTGGTGTGCTGTCTGTCAAGGGCAGTCTGAGGCAGTGCAAGGGGGGGGGTGGCTGTGGAGAAGTGTTTTCTCTTCTCCTCACAGTGGGCTCTGTGAGTGGACAGAGCAAGGCCTTTTCACATGGACTTGTAGCCGTTAAACCTGGTGTCCATTGTGGCTGCAGGACAGGCAGCATGCCTGTCCTCATCCCCACTGATTGATCAGCGCTGCTGTTTTTCTTTCCCCTGGAGTGGAAAAGCAAACTGGGGCTCTTCTGATTCCCCTCGCTTCTCAGGCCCTCTGGATGCACTCATGGGGACGCTCCCCCTGTTAGCTTTTATAGGGGAATGTTGGCCAGGAGAGACGGGGCCTTTTCACCAGCAAGGGCTGTTTACGAAGGCGGGTGAATGGTACTGTGTGTCAGCATTCCAGAAGTTGTTAAGGGAACTGGATAAACTGCCTCTTAGTGTATTCATGCCAACAAAAACGGATGCATCAACATATATCCCCCCCAATTTTACAGAAGACAATGCCGCCAATCTGGAATAATGGCTAATTTTTAGGGGGGGGTGTCATAAATCATAATTGCTAAACTTGTTTTTGCTTCTCCAGGTTCCACTGACGAATAATTCTGCTGACGTCAAACACCATAAATGCGCACCCTTTGACAGTTTTTTTTTTGAGATTTATGCTTTAGCCGTGAAAGAAAAATGATTAATAGTAAGGCTATACCTAATCATACTGTTCTATATATTAAGCTGTCATGCTGCACAGTTACTGCATCTTTGCGTGAAACCGGAGAACAAGAAAGACAAGGTGGCCTCTGTCGGCTTGTTTAAATATAGTCCGTGTTCGTGGAAATGAGATCCTGTCTGGTTCATTAACTGCCAGGTAGTTTCAGACTGATCTTCAACACCTTTATGGATGAATTTAGACAGATGGGCTATTAATCAAAAGTGGACCTTATAATTGGGCCATACCATGTATGAATCCTGGGTGTTTATTTTTCCATTTTTATTGTTGTGCAGTACATTTTAAAGGGTGGATGCAGAGGGTCATGAATTAAACCTATCGTGAAGTCCAGCAATTTTTTTTTCACCTAAAACCGAATGAACTCCAGATGTCTAATTAAGCTTGATATGCCAATCCACTCGGAGCCTGGTGAGGAATTTAATAGCGATGAAAAATGGGTTGCTCATAGCACCCTCCATGGGTAAATAAACACCAGCCACTACCCGAGTATTCATTTCTCATTATACTGTATCTGCCCTTTCAAGCTGAGCTGCTGGGTTCGGACCACCTACACTATGATCTCCCACTATCACATGAGACGGCTTTGCCTTGTCACGGGAGCTATAAGATACTTAAATGTATGGGTCTGGGTGTGCATATTCACATGTGTGATTTAGGTCTCTGGAACAAGTAGCTTCTCATTTACATTGGCACACTCGTAGAAGTTCAGAGTTATGGCGACAAATTGGTATCATGGTACAAACGTTTCCTGTGTAGCTCACTTCCCAGCTCTGTCAGTGGACACCTTACATGTTCACTTGCACTGATACGGGGGTTGGGTATGTGTTCCCCAATTGTACCCGTCCAATTACCCCAGTCTTCCGAGCTGTCCCGGTCGCTGCTCTGCCGATCCGCAGAGGGCTGCAGACTACCACATGTGGCGTCGCCAGCCACCGCTTTTCACCTGACAGTGAGGTGTATCGCCAGGGGGACATAACACGTGGGAGGATCACGCCTTCCCCCTCCCACCTGAACAGGCGCCCTGACTGACCAGAGGAGGCGCTAGGGCAGTGACCAGGACGTATACCCACATCCGGCTTCCCACCTGCAGACACGGCCAATTGTGTCTGTAGGGACGCCCGACCAAGCCGGGGTCAACATGGGGATTCGAAGCGGCGATCCCTATGTTGGTAGGCAATGGATCGCCATGCTACCTGGATGCCTGCAGCCCTACCACTCTTAACGGTGTCACCACACTGCACAGAGAAAGCTGGACTCAGTGTGCGGCCATAGTGAGGCGCACCGAGAGGAAGGTAGAGTCATGTCTTAACAACAGCATCATGACGGATTACTATTCCACTCTGAGCCGCCCTGATGGCTGCTCCACCCCCTCTGCTGATCCGAGGAGGGCTGCAGACTGCCACATGTCTGCTCCGATGCATGTGGAGTCGCCAGCCGCTTCTTTTCATCTGACAGTGAGGAGTTTCGCCAGGGGGACATAGCACGTGGGAAGATCACGCCGTTCCCCCTCCCCCCACCTCGAACAGGTGCCCCGACCGACCAGAGGCGGCGACCAGGACACATACCCACATCCAGCTTCCCACCCACAAACACGGCCAATTGTGTCTGTAGGGACACCCGACCAAGCCGGAGGCAACACGGGGATTCGAACCAGCGATCCCATGTTGGAAGGCAACAGAAAAGACCACCATGCCAACCGGACACTCCCAGCTAGTATGTCTTTTCTTAACACCAGCGTCATGAAGGATTATGGTTACTGAAAGCCTTAATATTGAACACTGTAATATACAAGCTCAGGCCAAGAATCTTTATAAGAATGTTTGTCCTGAAGTGTTTGCTTGGGCTGCGATGGCTCAACCTATCTGATATGGAGTTTATCTGTCGGACTTACTAGCTGAAGGATGTTTAGTGACCCGAGTCTGAGTGGATACAGAAATGATACACTGGCAGACTTGATCCCTCATGTTTTAGAGGTGTTGAGGAACTAGCTTCAGGTAAAGAGAGAGGGTTACTTAGCCTCTGTGAAACACTTCCTAAAGCATAGCCACTTTATTGATCGGTTGACCTCAAACCTGTAAGAAACGATAACCAAGAAACAAAACAAATGACTCATAGAACACGACAAAATGCACACAACTTCTTAAAGGAAAAATAACTTCATAATGTGTCCAAAAAGGAGCAGGGAAAATTATTTCTGTACCCTCAAGGTCAGCCATGTATTAAAATCTAATATGCCATCAATCAAAGCAAGACGGTCACAAAGTAGCCACTCTTTAAAAGCTTTAAGACTTTCTGTAATTCTGAGTGAAACGGCGCTTCATATGTCAGTCTATATTTGCATTTCATACAAAAAATGCCTTTATTTTCTTCAAACTGATGTCTGTTCATCGCAGCACCGAGGGTGTAACGTTCAGAGACGATGTGCTGCGGTGCCTGTACATTGCGTTTCATCGTGTTGGTCTGGTGGAGTGTGTAGCAGCCATGTTAATGGGACTCTAGCTCCGTGGTGTTAGGGCGCAGCTGGAGTTTGCGCCCCACGTGAGCTTAAGGTGCTCTGTAACCGCCAGCCCAAAGGCCTTTCCGTAGCGCTACTCCGATCAACGCGCTGTCTAGGAGGGATCAGACCTCCTCATAAAGGCTCTCTATTGGGACATGAACCCATAAAACGGTGAGGAATGTTAATTACATGCATTTAGATATAGAGCAATGCCTCGCACTCGATTGTAAAAGAATGTGGACACAACAGCGCACTATTATAAACAGACATAATTAAAAGGCACGGGCCATCAGTGACAGTGGATAACGAGCGGGTTCGCTTCTTCGCGACGGACCTCCACGACCGTACGCCGCTCAATAGGAAAGACTGTACACAGCTCTGATTATTACCCGAGCAGCCCAGGATGTCTGGTGTCCTCTGCCTTATTGTACTATTAGCAGTCATGTCTGTGAGGGAGGAGGCGGTGAGTGAGCAGTTATAGCATTTTAATATACTCTAGCAGGACCAGGTCTCCCCCCCCCCCCCCCCACAATTAAAGCTCCTCCAGGCATCTCGCCCGTGTGCCGCTCGTCCATGCCCTGTAATTGAAGCTGCAGGGTGGTGGTGATGATGATGATGATGCAGAGTGGCACACTTGGAGCCAGACTGAGGGCTCCTCCGCTGGCACTGTCCCTGTGTCTCTGGTGGGCCATGATCTGAAACAGCTGCCCTTGCCTCATTTCAACCATATCCTGTTTGTTTGTATCTCTGTGTGGCCAATCCTACACAGAGCCTTGTTTGTCTTTCGGAGTGCTTTTTGCCGTCCCTTCTCCTTTTTCCGCCCTCTGTCTTACTACTTTTTCTTTTAATTTTCTCCCTGCACACGGGTCGGTCACATTTTTTTCATAGTCGGTCACTCAAATGGGTTTCTGTCGAGTCAATTTTTTTTGGGAAAGTACCTCGTGAATTACTGACCCAGCGAATAAAATACAGATGAGATAACACCCGAGTAATAAGAACGTCATGTATTCAAAGATCTCATGCCAAGTTCCCCGTTTGCCGGTGTATGAATAAACACTCGCATGCTTATTCGTTTGTTTACGCTCGAATTTCAAACTTCTGAGTGGCAGAATTACCGGTTGGTTTAGGTGCCTTTTTTTTTTTTTTTTTATTCACCACGAGGCAAGTACAGGATACTAGAAACGCACCCTAATGACCCGTGGCGTGTAAACCGTGAACCTCCGATTACATATCACAGCGGCTCTAATCAGAGCTTCCTCCTCGAGCCGGCCACGGGAACCAGGAAGAATAGGCTGATGAGTTTTTCCCCAGTCTCTGAATCCCGCTCCGTTTTCAAGACGAAACGGCTTTTCCTCAGTGGTGACCCTCCCCGCATTGCGAAGACACGGGGCTTTGACGGCGCGGACTCGGGGTGCCGCCTCCCAGGAGCATCTTCCTTCCCCCTGTGTCCGCTCACAGCAGAGGAGTGAGGGTTTTAGCGTGATGTTTTGTGGGAAACCCAACCTTCAAGCGGTTGCCAGTGATGTCATGGTTACTAATGTGGAGAGAGCACAGAATGGATTCTGATGATGGGAGAACTTCTCTCTCGGTGCACACAACTTTTTTTTTTTGGGACCCTTTAAGGTCAAACTCTATCGCAGCTGCATACTCCCTGTCGCTGTGGAATGCTTGGTTTTTTTTTGTTGCTCTGTTTGTTGCTTTTGTGTTTCTTTTTTTCTTCTTTTTTTTTTGGGTGCTTTACTTCATTGCATTCCTCTTGGGCCTCATAGATCACAATTGCGATTAGAGCCCTAAATCACCGGGTTCACTCGCATTGTTTTGAGACTGGGGCCTCGGGAGCTTGTTCACATCATGTTTCTCCTCTTGACGGACAGCCTGAGGACTCGCAGCGTAGATTAGATTCAGCAACTAAATCGCCAGCCAGACATTTATGTAACATCTAGCTTTGGTTGCATTAGTGCGGCTTCATGTGCACATAACGGCGTGGCTTCTGTGAGGCTCTTGAGAGGAAGTTCAACCTTTTTGAGGTGTATGCCCGTTTTAGATTTGGTTCACAGCAGGAGAGGACATGGACGTCTCCGTTCCTCCTCCTCCGATGAGCTGGAATTTGTGATCTTATGAGTTTGCTGTTTTTGTGGAACTTTTATCCGGGGGAAGAATCTCACGGAGCAGTCTCAGTGATTGTTTCTGGTAAAGGCTTCCTGGCACCAACCACTGATCTGCCCACTCACCAGGGAAAAAAAGAAGAGGGAAAATTGGACTCAATTGAGAACAGAGACATGGCTGAGAGAGTTGCTGAATTGGAAGCGGGTGCTGGCAGCAAATGCTCAATTGCTTGATTCCAGCAGTGCCACTGTCTTCAACTTCAAACGGGAGCTCCGGCTAAAGTCTCAGATGGACATATAGCGGCTCGCATAGCTTGTGGTGGAGGCTTTTCTCCCTGCGACGGGGCTGTCGCACCGCCGGTGCCAACTGGTGATGGTCAAGGAAGGGAAGAATAGGGAACAGTATTGTAAAACTGGCACTCTGGGTTGTCCTGTGGGCTTTCTGATTTATACCCTCAGTTTTCTTGGCCTTTGCACCGGCTCAAAATAAAGTAATAGCTTTGTTTCTGCAGCAAAGTGGAGCTTGTGGAGCAATTTGTCTGGAAGCTGGCTTCCTTTTTTCACTGCATTTTAATCCCTCTGAACATCACAGGCGAGAGAGCACAGCGTGCATCGCCGGTGCGGGTCTGTCGATGGACACTGTCGCTCATGAGCACAAATTGTTTGTTAGGGATTCCTGACAGTAAAACTGTCCGTGTTGAGTTATGTGCTGCTCAAAACTGGACCAGGTATGCTGTGTGCACATGTGCCTGGGGTCAGTTTTGCCATGTGTGCACACAAGCACCACACCGGAATATTCTGTCTGTCTGTCTGTCTGTCTGTCTGTCTGTCTGTCTCTCTCTCATGTGTGACTCAGTCCTGTGATGGAAAATGAAGTCTTTTCATGTGAAGGAGTGACTTAGTTCATATTGTCAAAAAGATATATTAAAGTCGTTTCTTGTGAAATGAAGACTTGTTTTAAAATTCTTTCTCGGATAAATAAATACATGCAATCACTAAACCTCATTCGTCACCTTACAAAACTTTAATAAACAACTTTCAAATCAACCTTTGTATTTGGTGATGCAACTTTCCTCCAGTGCTCTTGCCTGTTGTAGCCTTGTGTAAGGCTATAATAAACCCATAATAAACCCATTAAGAAAAATAAAAACCTCATACAGTGGATATATAGCCCCCTCTTGTGTCAAATGCAGAAACGTCACTTGGCACGACTGAATTATTCAAAACCACACAATTCAGGTAGGAAACAGTCAGTGAAGCAAGTTAATCCGGCTCGATCGATAAAGTTCATGAAGCGTGGCGATGCCTTTGTCTACTGTCAAGGAACGTATGTTAATATCCAGCGTTACTGTGAGAGGTCTGCTATATTTGGAGTCGGTGGAAGTGCACTCAGGCACTGCCTCTCCCCTCAAACGACCACCGGAGCACGGTGCCAAACATCTGGCACCATGCTAATGTGATATCTCTCATCTCTGCGAGCGGCTGGATTCCAACCCGGCTCTCGATTTGATATTTATATCCAACAGTGTTGATGCAGGTTGGCCGGGATTTCTACATAAATGTGAGGCTGATCAAGCGGGACAACTAATGGGACAGGAATGCTGGGTGTGGCTAAACCACTGAAAACTTCTGAGGGGAGAGAGAAATTAAAACAGAGGGAGCTAAACTTAACAAAGCCTTTTATAACTTTTTTTGTTATGGTTGCTCAGCTTGGGAGTTGGGTTTCACTATTAAGATGCTGACTTGTGTGATGATGTCAAACTAGTCAAAACAGCCGAGATATCTATAAATATATCCTCCTGAGATCAAAGTCGGACCGGAATTGTTAATCAGATTTACGTCAAAAAACCCTTAACGCGGAATAATGCAACGTCAGCAACTGTCTTTTATTTGTAAATGACAAATATCATTATACCTTTTATTCACACCTGCTCTCGATTGTCTCAATAACTGTGGGGGGCGTGGTCTGGTCCTCAATAATATTCATGACCTGACCTTTGAGTGACAAATACAAGCAGTGGTTGGCAACAGGGGTAGGCGTGGTTTCATAATTTGATGATTTGATCTGATAGGTGGTATGTAAATAGATGTGTCTGATTGCATATGAGGGACAGAAAATTTGACTGAGGGAAGCTTAGCTGTGGGGAGCTCCTGTTAAAAAGACAAAAATGATTTTTTATGCTTTTTTTTTCTTTTCCCCCCCCACTAGGAAGAGCGTGCAAAATGCATGTTAGGAAATATTCGCGTTTCAGTTTTGGTCCAACTTGAAGAGGTATCGATACGTTTCTCAATATGATCCTCATGGACCATATCCATCACGAGGCGATATCACACTTGGCTTTATTTAAGACTCCTCTCCCTTCCCATGTGAAGGGCTTCCTCCAGCACTATTTATCTAATGCCAGTGCATTGCCTGGTGGACCACTGATCTAGAAATGGTGCCAGTAAATAGCCATAACAGTTAGCATGACTGTTTGACTCCTTTACGATCATATTGCATCATGGTCTGAGCACTTTCACACAGTTTAAGCGGATTTCCCAACTCCCGGCATCATTTACTGCAGCTGCAGGTGGTTTGACGTGGTTGTCTCTGAGATGTGTGTACCTCTGATCTCCCCCACTCTTTTTTTTTTCTCTCCTCTCATCTTTTTCTGTCTTACCACAGGAGTTCTGCTCTCAAGACCTCAGGAGTAACTCGGTGTCTAGTAGAACTCCCACCCCACCAGGACGCTACTCCCCCCATAGCCCCATCGACCGGGAAATACCAGTATCTCCCCGACGCAGGTAAGCTCTAATACACTTCAGATGTAACACGTCATCTTCACCATTATTATCATCATCATCAACAACAGATTACTGTAGGGCAAAAATCACCTGGATTACCCTGCTGAGAGCTTTTTGTCTGCGTCAGTGTCCCACATACCCCACTGAATACCCCACTGTGCACCGGTGTGTTGAGTGCATGTTAATATGAGAGAATCTTTGTGTAAAAACAAGCATGGAGGTATTTAATGTCCATGCTGTGGCAAAAAAACAAAATCTTCAAGAAGACAATAGAAAAAATTAGTCTGCATCAATTCAAGATGGATTATGGACTTGGCAAACACACACTTAATTTATAGACAGCATAAACCCGGTCTTAAATTAATTTTACAAGTAGTGTAGTAAAATGCTCCAGAGCTTTTAGAGAAATAGTTTTCGCGTAATTAATACTTAAAGACCCAGGAAGATGCTTTTACTGGTAGCTTATGGGGATGCAGTGTGTTGTTGGATCGTTTGCATTTCCATGCTTGCCCCCTTGTGGTGAGGTAATGTAGCTGTAATTTGAGCTGCATGCCCTGGTGTGTAAGTGGTGCCATAAGTGTGTTGAGGTATACCTGAAGTGAGCATCAGTTTGCCTTAAGAGACTTGGTGAGATTATGAACGGAGCACAATGTACCCAGAGTAGAAGTGAAAATCTTTCTCATTTAGTCTTGTTGTCTTTCTTTATGCTCTCTGCTGGATGTCTCCCTGTGGGCTCACAAGAGCTGGAGCAGTCCTCGTGTACGGCTGACTTGGGCCTTAGTTTCCCCTCTGGCTAACCCAGGCGAGAGGGGTATGACGTCGCAGCAGCTGGAATCGAATCACGCCATCCCACATCCCCCCCCCCCAAAAAATCTGACTATCTCTCCCCATTATTGGGCCCCCCGGTCCGGAGACCCCAGCCTGCATTCAAATCTCCTCCCCTTCCATCGCGGCCAATCACAGGCTTGGTGACCCCGTTTCTGCCCACCCTTTTTTCCCCCTTGTCCAATGAGCGGCAGCCGGAGGGCACACCTTTCTGTCAGACTCTCGTCCTTCTTCTGTCTCGTCTGGCATCGATAGAGGTGTGTGTGTTTTGCATCTGTGTTTGTGTGAGCGCACTTCTGCCTCCTCTTGGGACGCGTTAGGCAGCGTTTGCAGTGGTCTGACGTGCAGGGACTATTATCTGAAAACATAAGTTTTCCAGCTCTCTTTGTTCCCTTTGTTTCTGAGGTGAGTCATGTGAGTTTTAGTTGATTTCTTAAAGGATTTTAGGGTGTGTTGCTTTTGACATATAATGTTTAGACTGACAGGCTCCGTTGTGCTGATGACGAGAAATGTGGTCCGACTTCAAAACGGTGATCCGATCTATGTTTTGGCTACAGACCTTTTTTTAGACTTCTTTACCAGATCAGAATCATGGGCAACCTGTGCCAAGGGTGGTTATGAAGAGAAGGGAAGTTGGTCTCCGATGTCAACATGTTTTTAATGCGAAAGGGTTTCAGGAAAATAAAGGATTTCAGGTATTCCTGTACTTTATGCCTCTTGGACACTTGCACTGAAAAGTTGCCTGCAATGGTGTTGTGCTTTTTTTTTTTTTTTAATGAGTGCCTTTCTGTCAGACCCTGAATACTCCTGTTGTTTGTTTTTCCACATATTTGACCTAGACCTCACATTGTTGTTGAGCTTGCATGTCAGAAGGCATAGTAAGAGACGCAACAAGGGGAAACGGATTGCCGAGGGTGGAGCTGAGCATGTGGAGAGCTCGGAGGGTGTGCAGTGAGCGGAGGGGTCTGTTTTCAATTTGAACCATGTTCAGCGGTGCAGAGGAAAAGGGTCTGAGCAACAAAAAAAGGCCTCAGTCACACATTTGTTGTCTCGTCCATTTGCCATGTCCCGCTACAGCCATTTTCACTTATGGAAGTGTGCAGCAAAACCTGATGAAAAGCAGGCGGAAAGTACACACACACCCCCCCTATATTTAAACTCCCATTAGAAGCATCAGAAACGGCTCCATGAATAGTCCTGTCTTTAAACAATTTTTCCAAAACCCTAAGCTCTGGCAGTGGTGATCTGCTACTTGCACATCAGAATGACGGCGAGTCGTTTTAAAACCAGGAAGACGGTTTTAAACTTGAGCGTTGCTTCTTTATTTGGGCGGATTTCCTCCCCCCAGGTGTACGCGGCACCATTTTGGTCACGTTTTACCTTGGCGTGCGAGAACAGGTGACCAGTCCTGATCGGGGACTCGACTAGCTCGCGCTGACAGCTGAGCTGGGACGTCATCTCCAATTGACTACAGGTGAACGGCCCGCCTGAACTACAGTCTGTACTGGGGTAACCGGTTCTTAGTGACAGCCAGACCCGACGACTCCCTCCAGACAAATACACAAACACAAGGACATTCTTCTTGGTTCCTTTTTGTGTTTGTTTTTAAATGGGTCAATCACTTTTCTTATGTTTCTTAGCCAGAGTCAGACATGGGCAAGGAGGACTATTATTGCAAACATGCATAAAGTAAGAAACGAACCACCTCTCAAGGGGTTAAGAAGTTGCTCATTAAATAAACCCGTTTGCCATTTAATAATCTCTTAATTAGCTGGCAGCGTATAATATCCTCAGGTGCCGGCAACGCTTCCCTCCCTTGCTCCTCTCTCTCCTCTAATTGGATGAAAGTGACCACGAAACCTGGCTTACTTCCAAGTAAACCAGTTGCATGTTGACGTTAGTGTGTACTACTACAATATGTGTTTGTGAGTATTGTCTAAGGTTGAATGGCATCTGGTTAGTGTGTAAAAGAAATATTTTTCTACCCATCAATATAGTCACGAGTCAGGTATTTTGCACCGTCACCGCTGCTGGGATGGATATCTGAAAAGATCTGGTCATCGTTTCCATACATCAGGAAACCTCTCATAAGATTTATACAATCACATCAACATTTTTAATTGCTTAACTGTGAATATGTCTTTTAGTGCACAATTTTTTTTTTGCTGTCCGCTGTATTTTTGCATAGAGGACATTTTCAGGGTTGGATCAGTGCCCCTTGTTAAATGGGTTGGAGACGGATCCAGATCAGCGCTAAGTGTACATCCATAGGGTTGGAGAATGGCGTTGGCCTCTTGCCAGGGGAATGCAATATAGACTTTCTCCGTGGAGGTCAAAGTCACAGAGCTGGCTGCTGCTCCTGCCTTCATTTCCTCCGCAGCCTGTCAAGCCAGCCTCTCATAAGCTGGCATGCATGCTCGACTGCACATGTCACCGTGAGCCGTGTGTACGGTATTAGATCATCTGAACCCCGCTCTTTGTCTTTTTGGTTCCCCACAGCAGTTCCAGCTCTGACTTTGCCATGCAGAGGTTCGACAGGGACTCTGAGGTATACAAGATGATCCAGGAGAATAAGGAGTCTCGCACGCCTCCTCGACAGTCCAACACCTTCCGCATGCTCCAAGAGGTCCTGGAGGCTGATGAGAAAGGTTAGATTTAAGGGGCAGTGGTGTCACAAGTCAACAGATATCTAAAATCAGAGCATCTCTTAGCTATCGTGTGATAGGCTGAGCACTTGTCTTTACAAGCACACTCACACTTTGCATGGAAAAACATATTGCAGAGATGGATTTCAGAGTTTGGTATGTTGCATAGGAGAAAGTATATAAATGTTTAATCATAAAATTCATAATCATGAAAGCATGCTAAGTTTTTAAAAACTTCTGTAAATTTGAAAGTTTTTTTTTTTTGTTCATAGAGTTCAATGATGTACTGTGTCACATCATACAAGATATACCGCTTTGCTTGGAGGATTAAATGCTATATATTTGTAAATATATGCATATATTTTATATTCTGCCGATATATAAAACTATATCAACTTCACAGTAATTTAAAAGCACTCAGGAAGTTGTCTGGTATGTAACGCCTCCATCTTGAAGTAATCCCTGACAAGGGTGTATTGTGCACAAAAGGCGGCGCACGCTTGAACTGTGAAGTCTTTAACATGGCCCATTACCCCGAGCTGAAGCTGGATTCATGGCCGGCCGTGTGCACTCGATTCTGAGCGATCCTCCATGCAACGCAGTCGTGCACCTTTTGTTCTTTTGTTTCGGTAGATCAGACCAAACTAACAATAATCTTTTTAGACATTAACCACCGATAATACCGCCAGCCATATGGGGGGGGGGGGGCAGGGCATGTTCCATGAACAATTGCGGGTGTTGAACGATTAGTGGTGAACGCATACAGATCTCTGCAAGAGGAGAGGAAAGCTCTGACAGAGTGCACTGAAGAAAAATAAAGTGATGATGGGATATACTGGTTTCGAAATGGAAAGGTACAACAAGCCTGTCGTGACCTTCCTGTGAGTAGCTGTCAGTGGTGCTGTTTCTAGCTCCTTTCTGTTGACTGACATTCTTTGTTTTGTGTGTGTGTGTGTGTGTGTGTGTGTGTGTGTGTGTGTGTGTGTGTGTGTTGGCACATACATGTGCCTTAATCACCCAGAGGCAGCTGTGCGATTCCCAGGGAAGCTTTCGCCCAACACCCCGAAGCCCAGCGCATCAGTGGGAGGCGTCAGCAAACACCACACCTGTGAGAAGTGTGGCATCAGCATTGTGTAAGACACCATTTAACCAGTTGTCCCCTGTAGTTGCATATTCACAGGCATAATTCGCAGTTGTCATTGCATAACCAATTAGTTTTTGGTACGAGTCATCAAGTCGCCATACTTAAATGGCTATTTGCCCTGTGGTAAATGTTCCTCATGTGCACACAAGCTCCTAGGTAAGATTAAGATAAGCTGACTGACCCTACAGTCGTAATTGTTGATTGTTAGTAGTTTTTTTTTGTGCTATTGTTTTTATGCATTCATGTATTCATTATTCGGATCTTCCCTCAGAACACAGGCTGTGCGCATCATGGATGACCGCTTCCGCCATCCAGAATGCTACACTTGCACAGATTGTGGCCTCAACCTGAAGATGAGGGGCCACTTTTGGGCGGGTGAGGAGATGTTCTGCGAGAAACACGCCCGGGAGAGGTACCAAGGCCCAAGTACTTCCCCCCGAGCCACCGTTTCCCCTCGCCACTAAAGGCGCCCAACCACCTAGCCGCCTGACCCAAGAAATGGAGCGCTACTTGCCTGCCTGTCACCCCTCGCCGCATCTGACTCTGTCATAGACCTTGGGGCTGGGGCACAGAGGTGGGCAGGGCTCATCCGTTTGGACACACCATTTCTGATTGCCTTTAACCATACTCTGCATTGTTATCACTCACTTTCTTGCCTTTCTTGTACTTGTATGGGAATTGGAGCTTTGTTTTCATCACCACGTCCTAGCCCCCCCCCCCCACTTACGGACCCTCGCTCTAATGATGTGCACCTGCATATTTAAACCACATCACACTTACCTTAAGCAACATTAACATAGCGCCAGCTTATTAGAAGAACACAGCAGGACTGGTTTCCTGATGCTGTGAGGATCTGAATAAACGACAATTATTTTGTCTTTTGAATCTCCTGCTGACCCATTTTTGAACAAAAAAGGGACCAAGAAAAAAAAAATCATATGAACTGCATGCCATTCAGACAATGTACTGTACACATACAAATGTTTGTGTGTTGGTGTGTGTGCGTGTGCGTATGGGGTGTGTGTGTGTGTGTGTGTGTGTGTGTGTGTGCATGCATGCATTTGTGCATGGACGTGATCACATGCACCAGAGCACTGGTCTCTGCATGCCTTCCGTGTGTGTGTGTGTGTGTGTGTGTGCGTGTGTGTGTGTGTGTGTGTGTGTGCGCGGAGAACACATCAAGTCATTCCTTTGAAGTGCCTGCATTGCTGCATTGTCCCTATATCACAAAGGAGTTGTGGATTTTCCTTCCAAGTGTCAGCCAAATCCCCTTTCTGGTTCCCCCATTATTTTCCTTTTGTAAGCAGATCTTATTAGTTAAAATAATGAACATTACTTATTTGCAAAATTATTTTTGTTAAGTTTTTTTTTTTTTGCTTATGAGGGAACATAGATTAATGCAATATACATATATATTTTTGATGTTTCTTTGATAGAACTGTATACTATATTTTAGAGCGTTCAGACTCATAATGTATGCACAGGACTTCTAGTGTGGAACGAATTGCCGATGACCCTCTTGCCTGTCCTGTTGAGGCGGCGCCAAGAGTAAAATACACTATAACGTTCTCATTTCATATCGCACTTAATAAAATCACAACGTGAAGCTTGTTCATTGGAGGTGCCTGTATTTGTCATACAAGATTGATTTTGGGACGGTGGGTCATCTTGCAGCGACGTTTCACTCGCTCACACACTGTCGTACCGTTGTGTAAAACTGTATTTGTTAGAAATGTACGTGCGTGTTTTGCACAAGACGGTAGACCAGACGGCAAGTGGGGAAAAATATTTGCACTTGATCTGTACTTGCTTTTTTATTTGTCCCCTTTGATCTACTACCATAAAGATAAGGATTGCAAAAATACAGGCAACTTAGAATAGTTATTTGCTTTTCTGCAGTGGCAATTTGCAAGACGAGTGGCATCTAGTATTCAACATGAAGAAGAGTTAAACCTCTTAATGCAGTACTCAACAAGGAGATCTCAAATGTATGCACAACTTGAAGGATTTCTATAGAAAAGCTCTGTGCCAGCTAAATATTGGAGACCTCGGTGTCCACTGGTGACCCGGTGGCACATGTGTCAGTACAAGTGAATTATTTAAACAATCTTTGGTCCCTTTCGTAAAAGCTGAACAGGAATATCAGAATCCGTCTGGATACTCAGTGGTTTCCATTTTGACATTGGAGAAACCACTGGAACTAATCCACGTGGTCAGGGTCTTTGTTTTACCAGGTCAGGACCCAGCGACTCGACACCCAATACATCATTTATGAAGAAGAAATGTGTGTAACAGTTTTAATTGCACCTATAAGATGCACGAGCCACAAGCATAATTAAACGTTGCACGCGATGGGAGATGTAGGATAGATGGTAGAGCGTGAACAGCTCTTGATTTAAGGTGAGTTTGATGGATTTTGTTGATTCTGGTCCATAGAAATAACTGCTGCTACTACTACTTTCGGCTGCTACCGTTGGGGGGCGCCACAGCGGTTCATCCGTTTCCATCTCTTCCTGTCCTCTGCGTCTTCCTCTGTCACACCAGCCACCTGCATGTCTTCCCTCACCACGTCCATAAACCTCCTCTTTGGTCTTCCTCTTCTCCTCTTCCCTGGCAGCTCCATATTCAGCATCCTTCTCCCAGTATACCCAGCATCTCTCCTCCACACATGTCCAAGCCATCTCCATCTTGCCTCTCTTGCTTTGTCTCCAAACCGTCCAACCTGAGCTGTCCCTCTAATATACTCGTTCCTAATCCTGTCCTCCATCACTCCCAATGAAATCTTAGCATCTTCAACTCTGCCACCTCCAGCTCCGCCTCCTGTCTTTTAATCAGTGCCACTGTCTCCAAACCATATAACACAGCTGGTCTCACAACCACCTTGTAAACCTTCCCTTTAACGCTTGCTGGTACCCTTCTGTCACAAATCACTCCTGACACTCTCCTCCACCCACTCCACCCTGCCTGCACTCTCTTCTTCGCCTGTCTTCTGCACTCGTTACTTTGGACAGTTGACCCCAAGTATTTATACTCGTACGCCTTCGTTACTTCCACTCCTTGCATCCTCACCATTCCACTGTCCTCTCTCTCATTCACGCATCGATATTCCGTCTTGCTCCTACTGACTTTCATTCCTCTTCTCTCCAGTGCATACCTCCACCTCTCCAGGCTCTCCTCCACCTGCACCCTACTCTCGCTACAGATCACAATGTCATCCGCAAACATCATAGTCCATGGAGACTCCTGCCTGATCTCGTCCGTCAACCTGTCCGTCACCATTGCAGACAAGAAAGGGCTCAGAGCCGATCCTTGATGTAATCCCACCTCCACCTTGAACCCATCTGTCATTCCTACCGCACACCTCACCACTGTCACACTTCCCTCACACATATCCTGCACCACTCCTACATACTTCTCTGCAACTCCTGACTTCCTCATATAATACCATAGAAATAAGTCCATAGAAATGAGATTCATGTTTTTCTGGGGTGAGGTTGCTGAAGATATTGTTTGGTGTACAGGGAGATAGGGAGAAAGGACGACTCATCCTGTGGTGCACAAGTAAAGTTACAGCCACACAAACTACCGTCGTTCTGTCGTAAAACACAAACGGCACCAATGGGGGTGACTGAAGTATAAACTGTTGTGGTTCACATCTGAGCAGTTTTCATGACAGTAAATATTAACGCGACAAAGTTGAGAGTATCCCTGGCCTTCCTGGCTTAAAATACACTGGAGGTTAAGCCTGTACTTCTTTTTGTCAGACTGTATGACGTGGAATCACGGCTGCGATAAAATCATTTTAAGCATTTCTTTAAATTAGCGTAGTGACCACAAGAGGGCAGTATTGCCCTAGTTATCCAAAACGTGTCTCCCCTACAAGACGTTTGCTCTCCAGGAACTGGGATAGAAAGAGGGTGGGTGGGTGGGTGGGTCCCAGAGAAAAAGAAACTGTAGCTTGCCCATCTCAATGAATTATTAGACAAAGGAAGCCATTAGCTGTTGTGCCGCACAAAGCAAGGGAAACCTGAACACAAACGTGGGAAGCCATTTGTCATTTTTGGTGAACGAGGCCCCCTAACTCCTCCATTCCTTTATCCCCTTTAACTCAACTTGGGGAATCTAGGAATCTTATTGGGAAGCTAGGAATCTAGGAACCTTATCACTCGTGCTAGTATTGCCGATCTTAACGACTGCGAAGTTAAATATGAATTGTAAATCCCCGACTCAAGCTGAAAACTAAAACCAGACTCTTGAAGAAATGCCGTCGAGGCGGTAAACTGTAAGAATAAGGGGCCTCATTCATCAATCGTTCGTACGTACAAGTTTGTTCCTACACGCCCGTGGAATGTTTAGCCCCGAATTATGTCTGACAGGACAATAGCGAATCCAGATGCTTGGTTGTGATTCCTTCCCCCTAACATCTATTTTCTCCCTCTTACAACGAGCAGCCTGCCAGACTTGCGAAGGCGTCAGCGTCGGCCAACTGGTGTCTGAATTCAGGGGTTACCCGGGTCCCGTAACGACCTCCGAGACAAACTCCGGGGCTAAATAAATCGCACGGGTGTGCAAATTAGTATGTACGAACGACTGACGAACGAGGCCCGTTGGCTGCAATGATCCCACAAGTCCTAAATCAAAACGGGCACCCGGTCCAGTAGATGTTACCCCACCGTGTGAGTCCTTGGCGGGTCGGTGGGACAGCTGACCGGGCGCAGCCGCACACGCATGCAGTAGCGGAACACCGCCACTAGATGTCAGTGGTTCGACGAGAGACAAACGCCGTCAAGCAGTAGGACCCGATAATGGAAAAGAGCCTTGAAAGAGTGGTCTGAAGTTTCTTTCCATTTGGGATCTGGGATCCCCCCCCCCCTCTCTCTCTCTTTTGATTACCGAGCGTTCACGTTCTGATCCAAGATTCGCTCCGGAGATGGATCGCGTTTGGATCGTCCCACCGTCCTCTCAAAGACGCCGTCGAGACGATCCAAGAGCGATCATCGCATCACCGTCTCCCATACCGCCCTGTCCTGACCGAAAAGCCTCTTGCATCGCTCCCATAAATCCCTCTCAAGACAATATCTCGGTTTCATTTTTCAATCTTCCCCGAGTCCTTCCGCCTTCCTTTCTCGGTGCTCCCCCCCACCCTACCCCCCATTTCTCGCTTCCCCACCTGGAATGGGGTCCAGATGTGGGAGCGGGGAGAAGCAGGAGAGACTGCTTAGCTGGCTATAAGGAGTGACGGGGCTGTGGGGTGCACGGAGAGAATGTTGGAACGACATTAAAGTTTGTCTGGATGCCATTAAGTACAATTTGATGTAATGTGCAGTTTGGGACGTGACATTTTAAATGGAAACTCGACTGTGCTCTCCAGATGAGAGAGATCTGGGCCTTGCGGAGACGGAGGGGAGTGTTGTACCCGAAGCCTTATTTAACAGCTCGGATAAACAGCCCTCTGTTCCGCCGCTGAGCAGGGGCGCCCTCTCTCTCTCTCTCTCTCTCTCTCTCTCTCTCTCTCTCTCTCTCTCTCTCTCTCTCTCTCTCTCTCTCTCCCCGGGTGATCACGCCGGCTTCTCCGAGCCCGGCTCCGGTCTAGCTACGGTATCAGGTACAGCAATAACACAACCGGGGCTCCGCGGCGGTGGGTCAGAGCACACACTACACCCATTGTGTGACTGGGGTGTACCGCTCGCGTGACTGAGGTGCTGGGCCGTTTGGATATATGTCAGTGAATACACGTCAAGCTCAATTGCATGGACACCCTCCGCCGCCTGCCCGCCCCCCCTCCCCTTTCTCAGACGCTCTCGCGGCGCACCTTTTCATATTTCCAAATACTCCCGAGAGCCGGGTTTCCGTTCCCCCCCCCTCCCTCCCCCCGCAGCCTCTCCTGTATCCAAATGTATTTTTAAAACAGAAATCTGCGGCGTCTGATATTTTGGAAGCTTTCCGTGCACGGAGAGGAGAGGAGGAGGGGAGGGGGTTCAAAAGCAGACCTCGAGGAAGTGAACGAGCTCGAATATATATATATATATATATATATATATTGGATTGTACAGGATTCTTTTGTGGGGGGGGGCGTATCGTTTGCCTGACTCAAATTCCATTCTCCAAGCCAAAAAATATGACTTTTTACAGAACATATGTAGTTTCTGTCATGCCACACTTTTTGCTGTAGAAGTCGCCAGACAGGGTTTGCTGTTGCTCCTCTGTGCAGAGAAACAACAAACGGCAGGCAAGAAAAAACACCAAAACAAACAAACCAAAACAAATCAAAGGCCTGCAGTCTGTTGGCTTTGAATCGGGCTTCCTCGGTGCCCTTTTCAGGTTGGCAAGGCGGTTTGAGTTGCTAAACCTGTTTGCATTGCCCCGGCTAATCCAGATAATGAACCTAAACAGGCAAATCCCTTTCATTATGATAGCCACTAGCCCCCCCCCCTCCCCCCCTGGGGTTATTAAGCTACGCAAACAAAGCAATCAGCTACAATCACACATAATCACCTCTGGTAAAAGTGCCCATCTATTGAAATATTTGGTTGGAAGCTGTTGAAACTCGTGGCCAAGTATTACTGTTGCACAAGTGTGCCAACAAAACAAAGTTGACCTGCATGGCAGCAAAAACAAAACCCGGTTACGGACATGCAAGCAAGTCTGCAGAGAAACGTCGGACTGCGGCAACATGACGTCATATCAAAATCTGCGTGGAAACCGATGGAGGGGAAAACTCCCAAAGTGTATTGCGGCACAAGCTCCGAAACGTACACACCGTTGTCTACGCACGAAACTTCAGGAGCCTCCGAAGCGGTAGCACGCAAAGGGCAACGGGACGCCCCTCACAGCAGCTCCTGGATAACCTTGCGGCGCAGGTTGTCGACACGCCGAAGGAAGACGTGCTCAGCCGCTGACCGGCGGGGCGACGGACACACACACACACACACACACACACACACACACACACACACACACACACACACACACACACACACACACGTGGATCCAGACACCAATCAACCCCACCACGTGTTTCTGTTACGGGGCCCCCTTTTGACGATGGCAGACATTTTTGTCACGGCTACCAAACTTCATCGTCACCTTTGTTCCAACCCACACCATCATCATCCTCCTCACCATCATCCTCCTCCTCCTCCTCCTCACCATCATCCTCCTCCTCCTCCTCACCACCATCATCCTCCTCCTCCTCCTCACCACCATCATCATCATCCTCCTCCTCACCATCATCCCCCTCCTCCTCCTCCTCCTCCTCCTCCTCCTCCTCACCACCATCATCATCATCATCCTCCCTCGACGCCAGCTCTGTCGATTCCGTGCCGAAGGTGAGCTGTATGCGCTAGGACCGCGCGGAGCGGAGCGCAGGCGCAGACGGAACAGGCGCACTTGGGGCAGGAGCCGATTCTGATGTGTGACAGAGAGGCAGGCGGGCAAAACCCGCTAGATGCGGGGAATTTCACCGGAGCCGACGAGGACCGTCTCGACTCTCGCCCGAATCCAAAAGATTCCCCCGGTCGGGTCTAGATTTTCCAGCCTGCAGCTTGGCCGACCGGGCTGTAGCAGAACTCGGCGGAGAAGTTCGGCACCGGAGGGGGAGGGAGAAAAAAGAAAAAAAGGAAAAGAAAAAGTAAACTTTTTATACCTCTGTGAGAGCGCCGGGACCAGTGACGGGTGTTTGTGAGCCGCGGTTTTCCTTTTAGCCACAGATGACGGTGACGGTGCCGTGTTCGGGCTGAGGGATTTTTTAAAAAAAAATATATTTTTTGGGGGGGTGGGGGGTGGGGGGTGGGGGAGTCTCGCTGGGCATAACGCCGCTGGATGAAGTGAGTAACGGGAATAGCTGTCTGCGCGTGGGACACTCCCAGAAGGAGTTAGGCTGGGTCACTTTCTAAGAGGTGATTAACACGTCTCCCCTTTTTTTGTATTCTACTAGTGGGCTAAAATAGAGAAGGAGGAGGAGGAGGAGGAGGAGGGGGGGGGAGGACAACCAGTATAGAAAACCGACCCCTTGGATTTACCCACCATGCAGGTAACGGGACTGTGTGCGCGGGCTGCCGCGTCATGACACGCCGGGACACCGCACGGGCCAGCATGACGATGGCTTAAACCATGTGCGCTCATTGTTGAGTGGACTTGAGACGCAGGATCACGCCATTCATTCCGGACCTCAAGGCTTTTGCGTCCCCCCCACCCCTCTTCCACCTCCTCCACCCCCACCCCCCTTTTTGAAGCTCGAGCGCGGAGAAATGGGATGACGTGAGATTGGACAGGACAATGTTGGTACCCGACGTTGGCATCCCGCTGCTGGGGCGTCTGCTGCTGATGCTGCTTCTGCTGTCTGCCTCCGAGTCGAGGCTGTCCCAGGCCTGCCCCGACCTCATCTCCAGCAGCTGCAGCTGCACGGACGAGCGTCCAAAAGCGCACGGCGCCTCGGCCCCGGGGAGGAGAGTCAGCTGCAACAAAGAGGAGCTGTCGGAAATCCCAGATGCCAGTCTGCTCCCCAACAGGACCGTCACGTTGTAAGTTGCAACCGTTTTCTGACAGCTCTATGGACTCAGGTTGGCCATTATCCCCCCCCCCCTCCCACACTCTCCCCCCTTTAGGCCCGAAGGAGCATCTCACACCCTCCACAGCTCTCCCTTAGGCTGTACTTTGAGGAGGGGGGGGGTGTATGGTTCATTTCATTTTGCAAGGGGTAAAATAGTGTATATACAGTAGATTACATGGGTGTAGCCTGGGTTCAAAAAGTCCTGCTGAAGTGGACTCGGTGGAACCGTGCAGCAGTCACGACAGGAGCAATAATAAGACCATATGCTGTTTTAAGCCTTGCATGTTTTAGTACACAATAAAGTATAGTGCACTCGTAGCCATTGTTGGCCACAGGCTTGCAGAAAGTTTCCTGTGTTTGGAATAAAAAAGGTCGACTTTTTTTTTGGGGGGGGGGGATCTACATCTCTCGGTTTACTACAGCCCTGGATTATATTGGGCTGTGGAGGACGCTCTCGCATTGATGGCAGTGGCCATGTGTCCCTAGCTAATAACAAAACAGATGCGCACGCAAATAAAAGTAGTCTCATATGATCCGGTTAAGCCCCCTCGGCCTTGCCCACACACCCGCACCGTGACCCCGTGGCCTTAGTTTTAACTGTATTTAAGTCTTGTTGATGTAATAAGACTTGTTAGGTCAGAAGTGTACATCTTGATCTGGTTTAGCTCGGTAGTGGCATGCCGAACGGCGCTTCTCTGTAAAGCATTAAGAAGATCACTGAGAGGGCAGGCCAACTCGAGCCGTCATCTGGCCCTCCCTCTTTGTCACAACTCTGTCACTTCAAATTTGACTTTGACTTCGGCTCCCCCCCCCTTTCCCCCCCCCCACCGTCTTTTACCGCCCGCCTTCGCAAAATTCAAACATCTCCACTGTTTTTGTTGCGTTTTTTTCGAAATACTATTTTCCGTGCTTTAATGGCGGACTGGCTCCTTCCTTTACTACCATAACATCCCCTTCAGTCTGCAGGCCGCCCCGTCACAATCCCACTCTGTTCAGGAAGGAAAGGCGACCGTTCTCCAACCCGCGGTGTGAACTTGCACTGCGTGGCTCGATAACATCCTGGGACAACGTAGTCCGATGGATATTTATCGTTTAGCAGTTTACGTTGGCAGTTATTTTGGGTTCAAAGTAGGTTTTTGCAAAGAAGTTGGAAGGCCGAGGCCAGCTCGCGGGGTAAAAACGGCTAACTTTCTGGATAGGTGGACTACCGGTCAGTGGGTTGGACATCCTGTTGGACGGTGTGTGTCTCGCTTTTACCAGAACCTAAAGCGCCGTTTCGCTCTCCTTTCTCAGCTGCTCACAACCGTCTCTCGTGTTAACTTGATGGCACCACCTCTTCCGAGGTTCCCCCTCATGCATTCCCACATTACCTTGCTGCCTCCCTGCTCTTGCACTGCTAACCGAACATGGGCACGGTAAAAAAAAGAAAAGAAAAGGGGAAAAAAAAGAAAAGAGAAGCGAAACAGGCGTAGAGGAGGCACGGTTAGGGAATTTGAGCCTGGGAGAGCTGAAGGCAACTCGCGGGCCATTTATAGGGCCTTACGTTACTTGCTTAATAAAGGCAGGATAAACATCTGGAGAACACATTGCTGCAAACCAGAGGGGAAAAAAAATAAAAAGTGGCCTGGGTGGCAGCGGTGGAGGTGATTGAAGATAATCTCCCATCCCTGCACCTACTCATTTCAGTTTATTTGTTTTCCTACACATGTTTGGCATTCTGTGACACTTTTATTGGGCTGTGTACGAGGAGCAAACAATTCTGACCTTAATCCATCTGAAAATTTATCGTTTTCTCTACCTTTTCTGGGAACACTTGGGGTGACTAGCAGTTTTTTTTCTCTCTCTCTGCAGAAGACTCAGTGAGTTTCTCGAGCATACGTGCTCTCATTGTTGCTCATGACATTAGCTCCAGATGTGGAATGTGAGAGGCTGTGTTGATACTTCTGTTATTCCTGACATTCCTCAGACTGTCCAGAAAAAACTGCAGACAGCATCCCAGGTGCAGTAGTAGGGGAGCTCTGCATGCCCTACACTGGCCCGGTTCCCCTCCAGATCTGACGGTCTGGCAGCCGGCCTCGCTGCCCTCGCTCCTTGGGCAGCTTGGAGGAAGGCACTCCTTCACGCTGAGCAGTGCAGTACAGACAAGAGCTGGAGGACACCAGGTCCACGGCTTCCGGGGCTGGGCGCTAAATGTAATGCACAACAGCTGGCCCCCGTGAACATTCCAGCTGAGGCCCCTCAGCCTCATGGGAAATCCCAACGGGGATTTGTTTATTAAAACTATTAGATGGCCGTTTGTTGTTCCTGCCAACCACAAAGCAGCAACCAGCGACTCCGGCATTGTCAAACTCCTCTTTCAGATACGAAGTACCTCCTGAACCTGGATTCTAACTCACTCACTCACTCACTCACTCACTCACTCACTCACTCACTCATTTACTTATTCACTCACTCATTTATTCACTTACTAATTTATTCACTCACTCACTCACTCACTCACTCACTCACTTACTTATTCACTCACTAATTTATTCACTTACTTACTCACTCACTCACTCACTCACTCATTTATTCACTTACTCATTCATTCACTCATTTATTCACTTACTCACTCACTTATTCACTCACTCATTTATTCACTTACTCACTCACTCACTCACTTATTCACACACTCACTCACCCACTCACTTATTCACTCACTCATTCACTCACTCATTTATTCACTTACTCACTCACTTACTTATTCACTCACTCACTCACTCACTTAGTCACTTATTTACTCACTCACTTATTCACTTTCTCACTTATTTACTCACTCACACACTTACTTATTCACTCACTCACTTATTCACTTTCTCACTTATTTACTCACTCACTTATTCACTTTCTCACTTATTTACTCACTCACTCACTCACTTATTTACTCACTCACTTACTTATTCCCTCACTCACTTATTCACTTACTCACTTATTTACTCACTCACACACTTACTTATTCACTTTCTCACTTATTCACTTTCTCACTTATTTACTCACTCACTCACTCACTTATTTACTCAATCACGTACTTGTTCCCTCACTCACTTATTCACTCACTCACTCAGTCACTCACTTACTTATTCCCTCACTCACTTACTTATTCACTCACTCACTTATTCACTTTCTCACTTATTCAGTCACTCACTCGCTCACTTATTCACTTACTCATGTATTTACTCACTCACTTATTCACTCACTCACTTATTCATTTATGTACTCACTCACTCACTCACTCACTCACTCACTCACTTATTCACTTACTCACTTATTGATTCACTCACTCACTCACTCACTGGCTTATTCACTTATTCACTAGGCACTAGGGCCGTAACACTTATTCACTCACTTATTCACTCACTCACTTATTCCCTCACTCACTCACCTACTCACAAATTGACGTTTAATCTCAGGTCTGGCTGTACCATCTGCGTGGATTCTTGGGGAGGTTGCGACCCTTCCAAAAAGGCTTCTCAGTGAGGACACCTAAATATATACGTTGGTGTAAGATGTTAAAAACTGTTCCTTAATTAACATTATAATACTCATTGGTAAAAAAAAAAACTGGCAAAATATAATTTTTCTGCACCCCCACCAATATTCACTCTTGACTCCCCCCCTCTATTCTACTACCACTTGGTATTGCCCATCATGGAAGGATTTCACAGAGAGGTCGTCGACAGCGACGCAAGTAAGAGGCGCTCTGTCACCGTTTAACCTGCTCAAACCAGTCAGTCTTTTGTTAAAACTGTTGTTTCTGACGTGTCGGCTGGGCAGGTCGCTGTAACCACGATTCAGACGAGCTATCTCATGCTGGGTTGAACCGGCGCAAAGCGCCTATTTTAATGTCAACATTACGCATCCGACCGGGGTGTTGGGTAAATAATCATGCTATTGTAACCGGTTATTTTCTTGCCCGGTGCGGGATTCGATATGAGTTGTACTGCGCCACAAGGCGACATCACTAACCGCTCGGCTAAAGGGTCGGACCCATTAGCTAGGGGCTAACGTGTATTATTAGTAGTTTACACTATGCTAGCTGCTCAGTTGAGGCTTCGCGGTCAGTATGAGGGCTACTTCCGGTTACCAGCTTAACAACGACGACCTTTCTGTTCGCAGCGCCGTCACGCAGCAGTGGCGTGTCCTTGTTTTGCCCTCGCCACGCCTCATTCTGACGTGGGCCACTGAATAATGGCGGAGGCCGGCCCTGGCGACTCGCTACGTCTGATCTCGCCGGACTCCTCACTATTGATATCACACATTTCCATCTGCGGTTGCGCCTTCTTAATTATTTCCATAAACTTACACTTATCACTGGCTTAATGGCGGGTAATTTAGCTCTCAGCCTTCAGCCGTGAGTTACAGTCATCCACCACAACCCCCACCCCACACTCTCTTTTTTCTTCTTTATCTTGCGCTCTCGTCCCCCATTTTTCTCCCCTTCCCATCCCCTCTATCATGAGTTCATCCACACGCAGTAACTCTCAACCTAAATATTTAGTCGTCTTGGTAGGAAACTGCCATGTCTAAACTCCTTCCAGATGTGGGCCCGCGCTGGCCCGTGTTTGGGCCTAATTATGCACGGCTGCGAAGGGAGCCGGATCACTGGGAGAGGAAGAGGAGAGGAAGGGTAGAGGGGAAGAAAACGATAAGTAGAGCAGAAAGTTAGGCCCGCGTGTGCCGTCGTGGAGAAGAAGAGCAACCAACAAAAAAAAAACAAATGCGAAAGGAGTGGACGGAGAAGCGAGGGGACGGGCCAAGCCGACGAGGACGCCGGACTGGGGTGGGAGCCGGGTGGGGAGAGGAAGCCGGAGAGGGGGCGTCGTGCAGAAAGCGAAGGGAGAAAAATGGAGGCGGTAGAATGGGAGTTTTGGCAGGCTGTTCAGAGGGATGTGCCCCTGGAGACTGCGAACTCCCCCAGCCCCTGACTTGCAGATCTTCGACCCCGGGGTGAAAGGGGAGGAGAGTAGACGAGTCAGTGGGCTGTCAGAGAGCCCGGCGTTGCTTCGTGCCTCCATTGCAGCGCTGTTTTGCGCGCCGCAAGGAGCACGCCGGCGAGTCCGGTGACGAGGAAGTGCGTTTATATTTGTGGACGCCGAGACACCGCAGCCATTTACTGCACACACACAAAACCCATAGCGAGCATTGGGTTCCGCGGTTGAAGCTGTGTGTGACGGGGTAGTGTTTCGTTTTAATGAATAACAGAACTGTTGCTGTAAAAAAACAACAACAACAATGTAAACTACTAATAAGACCCGTTAGCCCCTAGCTAACGGGTCTGACCCTTTAGCCGAGCGGTTAGTGGCGTCGCCTTGTGGTGCAGTACACCCCGTATCGAATCCCGCACCGGGCAAGAAAATAACCGGTTACAACAACAACAAAATGAGAGAGAAAATACTTTAATGACACAATGAAAGGAGAAGGTGAAGTGGAGTGGAGTCTGTCTCGGGGGGCGCTGCTCCCTCGTTTGTTCCGGTGGCTTTCGGTTTCACACGAGTCGAAACGTTGCCACTCCCTCGGCCGTTTGTTTTCAACAGTGTCAGCGGCTGATAAACCCCGGGTCACCGGGTGCCAACAGAAACGAGCGGCTGCTGATACTCAGGGAGGGGTCGCTCGGTCAGGCCAGTGCCTGTCCTTGGCGGTAATCAGCAGGCGCTGGGAGGAATGCGGTGCCGACACCCCCTCAGTCAGGACAGCTGGAGCTGGAGTCGCCTGTGCTCTCGGCACAACTCGCTGCAGCTCTAGGGGTACTCGGATATTGCAGATAGAAATACTGAATAATAATTTAAAAAAAAGACTTGATTACTCCCCCCCCCCCAATCAAAATGTGAAAAGTCACTGTAAATGCCTGCAAACAGCTGCAGAAAAACAGTCTAGCCAGGGAAGGTTTTGCTGAGTACATGCGTTGGATTAACACACAATTGTTGATCACATTTCCATGAGAGAAATTTGGGGTTGAGCGGCCTGCTTGAGTTGCCTGGGTCCAGATCTTTGAATCGGCCCGCTCCACCAAGTGGACCGATTCCTTGGGTCTGGGATCGTGGCATGAAACGCGGTTTCTCGGTTGAAAAGGCGATTATCCCGTGAGCGCCGTGGGGTGGTTAACGATTAGCCAATCAGCGCCATGGGCGGGACTAACGCCGTTGTGAAGGTGTTGTCACGTTAGACAGCGTGTCTTCTCAATATCGCCCGACATCATAGTTTGTTTTTACTTCGCTCCACTCTTAAAACCCCGGTAAAACCAATATTTTGGCATGGCTACGCATCACTGTCGACTTAAAAAAGGCGTTAGAGGGCGTCCGGGTGGCGTAGCGGTCTATTCCGTTGCCTACCAACACGGGGATCGCCGGTTCGAATCCCCGTGTTACCTCCGGCTTGGTCGGGCGTCCCTACGGACACAACTGGCCGTGTCTGCGGGTGGGAAGCCAGATGTGGATGTGTGTCCTGGTCGCTGCACTAGCGCCTCCTCTGTTCGGGGGGGGGACTGCGGGAAATAGCGTGATCCTCCCACGCGCTACGTCCCCCCTGGCGAAACTCCTCACTGTCAGGTGAAAAGAAGCGGCTGGCGACTCCCCATGTATCGGAGGAAGCATGCGGTAGTCTGCAGCCCTCCCCGGATCGGCAGAGAGGGTGGAGCAGCGCCCTTGACAGCTAGGAAGAGTGGGGTAATTGGATGTGTACAATTGGGGAGAAAATGGGGAGGGAGGGAGGGGGGGGGCGTTAGATTCTGGAGGATACGTTGGTCTCTGGTGATTGGTTAGGGATAATTGAATCCCCCCCCTCCCCCACGGAAATTGGTCGGAGTGGAGGCAATGTCAGACTGAAGATGGAAATGGAGTGTAACGAGTCGCCAATTCAGTCTGATACCAGGCAACTGCTTGAGGGCAACTTGGCAGTAGTTGCTCCGATGGAGCAGAAGATTTTCATCACTTTATCTCTAAATATCCTTAATTGTTATGACAGTTTCAGTCTCTTGGTCCTTTTCTCTTGCTCATAGGCCATCACTAGCCCAGTCAGGGAGAATTCCTTTTTTACGTTCTCCAGTCACCTGCAAACAATCCGCTTTTATCCTTGATTGTCTGCAGCAGTAATTTGTTTGTTTCTTATCACCGTTTTGCCCTCTGAGTCACATTGCCGGGGGCCCTTATTTGTGGATACCGAAGAGCTAGCAGATGTGTCGGCGGTTTATGTTGGGTCTGTGAGTCAGGACGTGTTGAGATGGGAGTATGTCGATGAAACGTCCCAACAGTCGTCTTATCAGCAGGGAGAATTCCAATAGATGAGAGAGTGCTGGAAACCCCGGGGCATTCCTGCAGGGAGAGGGTTTATTTACACGGGGAAAGGTGTTGTTTTTTTGGTGGGGGGGGGTTGCACTCCCCTTGCACATTTTAGGTGGGGCCATGGTCAGCAATAAATCAAAAAAGCAAACAAAGGCCTGACACTGGATACTCAGGGATTTATACTCAGCCTCAGCACCTGTCAGTGCCACACAAGTCCCAACCCCCCCCCCCCCGCGTCCACGCAGGTCAAGGTAAAAGACACAGCTTTAGCCCGGGACACAACCATGCGCCTTCTGTATAGTTGCGATATGGGCCTGCCCTTCTGTTTCGGACGATGGATATACGTGTCACTTATCACCTCACAATGTTTATTGATTAAAAGGTTGGGAGTTTTCAAACCCCTGCAAAAACAGAGAAGCATGTTGTCACAGTAATCTCAAACCCCCCAAGTGAGTTTGTGTTATTTTAGTTTTCCCCTTCTGCGCAGCTCTTCTTATCTTACTCCAAAAATGCCTGACTCTTGCTTTTCCTTGCCAGCTCCGACTTTCTTCCCTCTCCCCATGTCTGACCACAATGGCCCCCAAAGTTCCTGCTTTGGGACTGTATCGCATGGGTGTCTATAGTGGGAATGCCTGTGGGTTTCTGTGTGTCTGCATGCATGCGTGCATGCGTCCGTGCCTGCGTGTGTGTGTGCGCGCGGGGGAGTCTGACATGGTTACTGTTAAAAATCAGTCTGGATGATTTTAATCAAATAGTCCCCCCCTCCCCCCCTTAGTTGAACAGAGTGCAGCGATTTTGTAAGAACCCTCTTACAAAATGCTTCGTCTTGCTTTTTCAGTGCGTGTCATCCCTTACTCCGCACAGTCTGGGTCATTTTCCTCTTATCACTCCAGATCCATCATTTGACTTCCGGCAGGGGTGGAAAAACCCTGTCCAGAAAGTAAAAGCCCTAAAACTGTGCCTTTACTCCACCCATGTACTAAACCATCAAAATTGCACTGACTAGTTTCCCAAAACAGCTGGTTTAATACATGGATGGAGTGAAGACACGGTTAGGGTTTTTACTTTCTGGACCGGGGTTTTCCACCGCCTTTGTATCTAAGACCCTGTTTACACTTGGTTTTAAAATGCGTTTTGGGCGATCGGATCACAAGTGGACGGCGAGACACATCGCCGTTTACACCTGGGTCTATCACGCGTCTCCAAGTGCGTCCTGCTGACCGCTTGTGATCAGATTTCGTTACTCCGAAGAAGAAGAAGAAGAAGAAGAAGAAGAAGAAGAAGATTTCGTTACTGTCTACGTCCTTGTCGGGGACGCATCAGGACGCATTAGCGTTTACACCACAAAAGATATGTGGTCGAATGCGTCCCAGACCACCTCGGCAAGTGCTTTGAGTAACCGGTTCACAAAACGTTTTGGCGGTCGTTTACACTTTGTATTTAGTGCTGTCCACTTGTGATGCGATCGCTTACAGAAACGTATTTTAAAACCCAAGTGTAAACGGGGTCAGAAAGTCCCACAGCGAATGGGAATGTGTTTCATCCCTCCCCGGCCGAAGTAACGAGACCAGCTGTGAAATTAAGACGTGAACTCTTGTTGAATGGCTCATCGAGACCGCAAAGCATTGTTTAAATGTTAGGACCTTATTTTTGCTGGTGTTGTTGTTGTTTTCCCACCTAAAATAGCTTAAAGTGAAATATTCTCCACAAGTTTATGACCCTATCCCTTTTTTTTCGGCATCTGCTGCTAAACAGTCTCTGTGGCATTGAATAATTGCGTGTTGAGTTTTTTTAAACATTGCATTCACACACACACTTGCGCGCGCGCACACACTTGCACGCACACGCTTGCACGCACTCACAAACAAATAAACACGTACAGAGTAAATGGCAAGTATTTAAAGAAATATGTCATAAAACTTCTCCAAATATTGGGAGTATTTGCAGCGGACAGATGTGAGGCCATTCTTTCTCGGGGCCGACATTATTTCCCAGCAGTCTTTGCTGCGGAGCAGAAAACAGAGGCTGGTTATGAGACGGAACAATGAGACAATAGCAGTCGGGGAAACAACACATTCCACGTCCCAAAGGGCCAGATTCACCGAATTGCCTCATTAAAAGTGTAGAAACACTTCTGAGACAACGATCAAAACGGCCCATCGGGTGTCTGTTCTGCGGCCGTACACTTTCTGATCGGGTTTGTCTCGGAGGCGTCCGCCGCGACCGTCGTGATAATTGACGGTAGCGCTTCGCCCGAGGGGCGATAACTTCAGCGTTTGTTGCCCGATCGTCAATAGTAACGACGCCGGCCGTGCTTGTTCACCCCTCTTGTGTCAGCGGCTGTCCGGCTTTGTCGGAAACGGCGTGTTGCGCAACTCCGACCCGACACAAGAAACACGGCGTCACGGGCGCTTCCCCGCGAGCGACGCTCGGTGAATGACGTAACGAGGCCGTTTTTCCACGTGGAGAGACCCTCCGCGCCACTTTGCTCCGTGTTGCACGCGACGCAGTGCCGCGTGTGTTCGCGCCATCTGCCCGTTTGTGTGTGAACATATGGGAAGGGCGTGCGCGGCCGCAGCTCTCAAAATAGGATTTCGGTCCTCCCCTCTCTAATTAGAGACTCGCTCAAAAAACCCAGATTTTTTAATTTTAGACCAGTAGGTTTTGGGGCCACTAACGCGCGCGCGCGCGCGCACTGACTGAAATACATGCGTTTTGCATGCAACTAAATGTGATAAGGCACATGCATGCCCGTGTAAATGTGATGCGCAAGCATGCACACACAGTTATGCGCCCAGGCACATACACATGTGTATTCGCTTACATGTTTACACACACACACGCGCGCGCGCGCGCGCGCACACACACATACACACACACACACGCAACCACAAACCACATAAGCTTATTCCTTTGCCTAGCCGGGTAACCCAAGCACAATGCAGTGCACTCTGTAATAAGCGGTTCCGCATATCAAATGCAGGCGCGCTGTCCCCTATCTAGCCTCAAGGCAGGAAGGCAATGATGGATGCACTTCGTGCTATAAATATTCCAAGTTTTGGGATTTACTGTGCTTGACAACTATCTATCTCGGCTCCTCCAATCCACTCTCTTGCCGGCGCTTGTTTTGGGATTACCGAGTTACTCTGTCAGTATTCACGTTATGATTTCACAAAAAATATTTTGCGTGCAATTACATGGACGCTCCCTGCCATGACAGGCAGTAAATGGGACTTGTATCTTGGCGGTGTTCCCTGCTCTCTACTACAACCCCTCTGGTGGCTCGGGGACAATGGGCACATTCACATCTTGACATGCATTTACCACTAAAGTGCCTGTTGTGCTCAAAGGCCTTGGTGTCTCTGTTACATTTAGTGCCATGACCCTCTGAGGACAGGCCCGGGGTCCGAGGGGGGCTCTCTCAGGACCACTAGCCGAGGTGGCTCTCCCTCTTTCCCCCCAGTGGAGGGGCTAAGCCATTAAGACGGGCCCGAGCAGTGAATAGTCGGCATACCCAGTGAGCATCTCATAAAGTACTTATTGTAACCCAAATGCCACAGCTACTGTAGCTCCCAGCCCGAGCCATCTCTGTGGTTATGCATTCTCTCTCTCCCACCTCCCCCCCTCCACTATTCTATCTGCCTGTCTCTCTCTCTTGCTTGCTCTCTCTTTATCTCTCTCCCACCTCCCCCCCTCCACTATTCTATCTGCCTGTCTCTCTCTCTTTCTCTCTCTCTCTCCCACCTCCCCCCTCCACTATTCTAGCTGCCTGTCTCTCTCTCTTTCTCTCTCTCTCTCCCACCTCCCCCCTCCACTATTCTAGCTGCCTGTCTCTCCCTCCCTACCTCCACTATTCTATCTGCCTGTCTCTCTCTCTCTCTCTCCCCCCTCCACTATTCTAGCTGCCTATCTCTCCCTCCCTACCTCCACTATTCTATCTACCTGTCTCTCCCTCCCTCCACTATTCTATCTGCCTGTCTCTCCCACCTCCCTCCCTCTCTCCCGCCACTATTCTATCTGCCTGTCTCTCCCTCTCTCCCTCCCTCCCTCCACTATTCTATCTGCCTGTCTCTCCCTCCCTCCCTCTCTCCCGCCACTATTCTATCTGCCTGTCTCTCTCTCTCCCACCTCCCTCCCTCCACTATTCTATTTGCCTGTCTCTC